>NC_041229.1:92210659-92317950 GCF_002837175.3 Physeter macrocephalus | reverse complement strand
CCAATCCAACAACATGGTATATCTCTCCATCTGTTTGTATCATCTTTAATTTCTTTCATCAGTGTCTTATAGTTTTCTGCATACAGGTCTTATGTCTCTTTATGTAGACAAAAAGTATTCCTCGGTATTTTATTCTTTTTGTTGCAGTGGTAAATGGGAGTGTTTCCTTAATTTCTCTTTCAGATTTTTCATCATTAGTGTATAGGAATAAAAGAGATTTCTGTGCATTAACTTTGTATCCTGCTACTTTGCCAAATTCATTGATTAGCTCTAGTAGTTTTCTGGTAGCTTCTTTAGGATTCTCTATATATAGTATCATGTCATCTGCAAAGAGTGACAGCTTTACTTCATCTTTTCCGATTTGGATTCCTTTTATTTCTTTTTCTTCTCTGATGTGGTTAAAACTTCCAAAACTATGTTGAATAATAGTGTTGAGAGCGGACAACCTTGTCTTTTTCCTGATCTTAGAGGAAACGGTTTCAGCTTTTCACCATTGAGAACAATGTTGGCTGTGGGTTTGCCATATCTGGCCTTTATTATTCTGAGATAAGTTCCCTCTATGCCTACTTTCTAGAGTGTTTTTATCATAATGGGGTGTTGAATTTTGTCAAAAGCTTTTTCTGCATCTATTGAGATGATCATATGGGTTTTCTCCTTCAATTTGTTAATATGGTTTATCACATTGATTGATTTTTGTATCTTGAAGAATCCTTGCATTCCTGGGATAACCCCAGTTGATCATGGTTTATGATCCTTTTAATGTGCTGTTGGATTCTGTTTGCTAGTATTTTGTTGAGGATTTTTGCATCTATGTTCATCAGTGATATTGGCCTGTAGTTTTCTTTTTTTGTGACGTCTTTGTCTGGTTTTGGTATCAGGGTGATGCTGGCCTCATAGAATGAGTTTGGGAGTGTTCCTCCCTCTGCTATCTTTTGGAAGAGTTTGAGAAGGATAGATGTTAACTCTTCTCTAAATGTTTGATAGAATTCGCCTGTGAAGCCATCTGGTCCTGGGCTTTTGTTTGTTGGAAGATTTTTAATCACAGTTTCAATTTCAGTGCTTGTGATTGGTCTGTTCATATTTTCTATTTCTTCCTGGTTCAGTCTCGGCAGCTTGTGCATTTCTAAGAATTTGTCCATTTCTTCCAGGTTGTCCATTTTATTGGCATACAGTTGCTTGTAGTAATCTCTAATAATCTTTTGTATTTCTGCAGTGTCAGTTGTTACATCTCCTTTTTCATTTCTAATTCTATTGATTTGAGTCTTCTCCCTTTTATTCTTGATGAGTCTGGCTAATGGTTTATCAATTTTATTTATCTTCTCAAAGAACCAGCTTTTAGTTTTATTGATCTTTGCTATTGTTTCCTTCATTTCTTTTTCATTTATTTCTGATCTGATCTTTATGATTTCTTTCCTTCTGCTAAATTTGGGGTTCTTTTGTTCTTCTTTCTCTAATTGCTTTAGGTGCAAAGTTAGGTTGTTTATACTTGTCATTTGTTTCTAGGTATTTTTTGTTTTCCTCTTTGATTTCTTCAGTGATCTCTTTGTTATTTAGTAGTGTATTGCTTAGCCTCCATGTGTTTGTATTTTTTACAGATTTTTTCCTGTAATTGATGTTTAGTCTCATAGCATTGTGGTCAGAAAAGATACTTAGTATGATTTCAATTTTCTTAAATTTACCAAGGCTTGATTTTTGACCCAAGATATGATCTATCCTGTAGAATGCTCCATGAGCACTTGAGAATAAAGTGTATTCTGTTGTGTTTGAATTGAAAGTCCTATGAATATCAATTAAGTTCATCTTGTTTAATGTATCATTTAAAGCTTGTTTTTCTTCATTTACTTTCATTTTGGATGATCTGTCCATTGGTGAAAATGGGGTGTTAAAGTCCCCAACTATGATTGTGTTTCTGTCGATTTCCCCTTTTATGTCTGTTAGCATTTGCCTTATGTATTGAGGTGCTCCTATGTTGGGTACATAAATATTTACAATTGTTATATCTTCTTCTTGGATTGATCCCTTGATCATTATGTACTGTCCTTCTTTGTATCTTGTAGTAGTCTTTATTTGTTTGCTTTTATAGCCAAGAACTGTTCCATTTTTAGACTACTTAGCTTCCTCTGTAGTTCAGTAAATAGCTGTAAATAGCTTTGTTATCTGAGCCACTTTTCACCATGGACCTGTTTATCATTTCATGAGACTTATGATCAGAGCAGTGACCAGCAGAGAAAAAAGAAAACGACACTGATGTGAAGATGCTGGGTGTTGGCTAGTCTCACTCCCAAATAACTGATTCAGTGATGTAGAGTGGTCAGTCAGCCTCAAGATGTACACAATTTAAATTCTTCTTCTAACAAAATTAGAAATAACTGTAAGCCAGGGATCTACGGAATTGCTCTGGAATACTCCAAATGATGACTGTTCTATCTCCAATTTCCATCACATTTTTATCAAGAGCAATTTCTTTAATCTTCTCTTTGCCCTAGAGTCAGACACTGTGATATCTGTAGAGTTGGTCACATAGCACATATACCGTCGCTGAGCAAATATTTTATTTTCATACTCCCTCTGGAGCTTAAGAATTAGAGTCAGAAAAGCATACTAAATGGTCCCTCCACTTATTAGATATGTGCTTTAGGTTACTTGGTCTCACCAATCTGTGTCCTTGTAGAGTGAAAGAGGAAAGGAAATGAACCATGGTGCCATACCTGGCACTCAAAATACATTAGCATGTGTTACAATCATATTGTTATAAAGATGATACATAATTATTACTTTATTAGCATTTTCAAGAACAAATTAACCATTAAAGCTCTTTGAAATGATGATATTAACCAACAATATAGTCAGTTCAAATGATCCTGCTAATAAAGCAGAGCTAGTTTGACTGCTCTTTTTCTTTCTACTGATTAGCTCTCTGGTCTTAAATCTTAGGAGTCAGGATGAAAAATACAAGGCACACATAGTTCTGTAGGTTTTATGTTTGTTACTTCCTTCTAGTAGACACAATGGCCATAAATTGAGAAGGGTGCTGTGAGTTTTATATGTACTTAAAATTTACCATCTAGAAAGTTACATTATTCCCTGGAGTGGGTACAGGGTGCTTTTTGACTCACCCTCATCAAAGGTTCACTTCTCACATGGAGCTACGAAAATAATTTCCTGATAGAAGTCAGCCCCCTACAACAGCTGGACTTTTTTGGCATTACATAGAGATTGCTAATCCAGTCTGGACAGGGACTCCTTGGGCCCCTCACATCACTGAGATGTTTTGTTGTCCTCACCAAAGCTGTATGAATTCACCATTGGCCTTCTCTCATCTGTTTAACACCAAGGGAGCACATATCTTTACTGGAAGTCAGCAGGAGTCTCCAGAAAAGGAGGAACATTTGGACGTGGCAGATTAAAGGCACCAGCGTCAACCCGTCCTTCTGTCTCCTTGGTCTGGATTACTCTATCCATTCAGTAGCAAATGTTGAGTAGTAATTATATTTATACTAACTTGCTTTCAAATGCCAGGAGGGTATAAATATTCCCATGGGAGTGAGACAGCTTGGAGAAATGTAAAAAGAAAGGAAAAGGGTCTCTTGCAATGCCAACCATTAACTATGCTGCCTGGGTTCGCCATTTAACCATTTTCGGTGCCTCAGTTTCCTCACTGACAAAATAAAGGAAATCAAGCAGAAAACTCTTAGGTCTCTTCCAATTTTAAACTCTGTATGTGAGTCATTAAGGAGAAGTATCCTTTGTCTTAGCATAAAACTTATGCGATTAAATGACATCAGTGTACAATCGTGGCTAGTAAATAGCAAACAAGGGGAAAAAAATCAGTGATGAGTAATGATTTTCAAGAAATGCTTGTTGAAATGGATGACAGCAAGCATCTAACTAAAGCTAAAGAAAAATGGATGTTAATGAACTATAAAGAGGGCTCAAGGTTACATATTCAAGGGAGAAGAACAATAGACTTCAGGTATTTCGCCTTACTTATCCCACATACTGAAATGCCCATATGGCTTTTATGGTTGAACTACAGTGAAAATATTCCAGGAGAGACTTGGATTAATACAGCTACACTCAACCACACTAAATACTATGAATTTTAAAGGCAATTTAAATGTCTTTTAGCTCATGGGTAAGTTAGTTTCAGTGGGGGGAGCTTTAATACAGTTTTCTATACCAGTGTATCATGTAATTACACTCTAAGTAACTTATGAAATTGGTACATATTTACTTTATTCTTCTTTGAACTTCTGAAATCTATAGCACACTATTTAACATGTTGTTAGATCTGAGCATGGACTGTATGTATGCATGTATGTATTGCCACCATTTTTATTTGTAAGTTCCCTGATGGCAGTTAACAAATTTGCTTCTATTGTTATTCTCACCAGGACCTAGACCCAGTCTGGTCAAAAGGATATCATTCCAAAAACTATTACTGATTATATCTCTCACTGTTTTGAAGTCAAGAAACCAGTCAAGATTAATAAGGGATATTTGGGGAAAGACTATTCTGAATGCACTGATTTCCTGAATTCTCCCTCCTATGCTAAACCATTGTCTAGATGACCAGTGGATTCTTTGGCAAAATCATTATCCTACATTCACACCAAAGATTCCCTTTGTTTATTTATGTATACTTGCATTGCTTCTTCCACCACTGTGACATGGTGCAAAGTTTTTCTTCACTTCTTTCTCTTGTTACTAGAATGTATATATTCCCTCTTGCACTTATACAGAGTACTACCAATAGCATTATTATTCATATTGTCTAGCTAAAATTTTCCTGGGGACATGTGACACTCATACTTTAGCCTGTAAGATCTCACCCACAGGAAAGATGACAGTTTTCAAATTATCAGAATGTGGGAATCTTCTCTCTACTGCTCCACATTGTGTGTATGTGATAATGGGGATGGGGGTTTGCATACATGTTCTGTGATTTTGAGAAGTCACTTGACCTCTCATTTCAAAGTTCTCATCCATTAAATGGGGACTATAAATCCTTATCTATCATTCTTGGTGGTTGTGAGGTTCAGGTGAGAAATGTGCTAAAATGCAATAGAAATGGTATAACATTGAACAGTGCTCACTAATGATATAGACCGTTATGCATGATTATTTTGTATCTGTATGATTTTTCCTCTTTTACATCATGGTGATAAAAAAACATTAGCGGTGATAGTGTAGTGTCAGAGAGCTGTGGGTACAATAGCTCATTTTATCACTAACTACACAAGCTTGGCTAATGTGTCTAATTTCTATGAGCCTCAGTTGCCTCATCTGTAAAATGGGCATAAGAATGACTAGGTATTCTGGATATTTCACTGAGATAATGTATGCAAATGACTTAACCTGACACAGAGTGAAGACTGAAGCATTAGACAGTATTATTGACCTTGGAAAGTAAGTGGAAAGAAGAAGCCTTGATATAAACTTCCTTCCACAGCAAGTTTGAAGAATAGGCATGACATATAACATCTTCAATGAATAAAATACCCTCGCCACATCCAACATCTTGGGAAGATAGGAAAAAACTGCTTGTAATTCAATAACATAGTCTTTTTACACATGCTCATGGTTTGGTCTAAAGCCATAAAGTTCACGAATCAAGAAGATGTGCGTTTCTCTTCCTAGGACCCACCTGTTTGGGATACAAGTCAACCTCAGGGAACCAGGTTCTTCCATGTCCATTTCAGGCACTGCTGAAACATAAGAAGGAACAGTTCAACTCTATCAAGTCAAATGATCTGAATTAAATCCCTTCTTTTATATTCCTTCTCATACCAAAAGGTTCTACTCTGTATCATCTTTTTGGGTTTCAATGAGGCTTGCATAAAACAAAGAAGCAAAAAACAGGTGACAATAGTTCATTGGAATGAGAAGGTACAAACCAGGGAGTCCTGTTATCCGTTAATTGTCTCAGCCTCCCGATTACCAACCGTGCCAATTAGAGCAAGATCAATGTCTTTCCATGTGTTAAGAACTGAAAGACAGCTGCTCATTTACTACTAGTCGTTTGTGTCCGTGCTTTA
Organism: Physeter macrocephalus; assembly: GCF_002837175.3. Lineage (NCBI taxonomy): Eukaryota > Metazoa > Chordata > Mammalia > Artiodactyla > Physeteridae > Physeter > Physeter macrocephalus. Next base: position 92,311,912 of record NC_041229.1, on the reverse strand, counting down.
TCTGAGACTTTTCATCTATTATTTCACCCAGGGTAGAAACATTTAACCAAAGAAAGAAGGTATCTCTGTGACTGACACAAATTAACATGTGAAATATGGGTCAGCATGCAACTCTATTATTCTATTGCCCATTAGCAAACTGGAGATTTCATTACAGCCCAGCTCCCTGAAGATCTAAGAGAAAAATGATGTGGGTGAACCACAGAGAAATATTAGAGAGAAGGTGATGAAGAAGGGAGCTTTAGGGAGGTGGAGAGAGCAGAGTTATGGCAAGGAAATGTGCATTAGACAGTGAATTATGCTTCAGTTTTAATCTTTCCACCTACACTCCTTATGGTCTCTCCATGTGGCTCATTTTTGCTCTGACTTTTAAGTAACTTAAAAGTATAAATTGGAGAGAATGTTTTGGGGAGGGACATAAAGTTAGATGCGTATAACGGAACTCAGATTTGGGTGATTTTCTCCTGATATTAGCTCACAAATAAGCCTTTAAGTAAATCTTTGTTCCGTAGATTCCGCACCTGCTTCCTATTCCCGTGGAAGGTTTTGCCTCTGTTTACAAGCATTGTAACTGCAGTTCAAGACCTGGGTGTTTCAGAAACCCAACAGATCTGCTATCATTTGACAAAGATTTATCATCATGGAGCAAGTAGCCTGTTCTATACCAAAGAGGAGACATTCAAGACACAAAAAGGTTAAAAAGTAAACTCTTAGATTTGTAAACCTTCTTAGTTGGGATGGGATTACAGTTCTTTTTCTTCCTCTTTTGTCCTTTAATTGAGAGACCTGTGCTAGAGAATTGAGGTGCATAAATTCTTGTCAGCATATTTTGATTTGGGAAATTCATCTTTAGCACAGTACGTTTGTAGAAGGGCAAAAAAGCAGACCCATACAAGTTTCAGAAGTGTACATATGTGTGAGTGTATTGAACGTATGACCATATTTGTGGGTATATACCTATATACATTTGTGAGCATGTGTGAATTCTGAGTGTGTACAGGTGCAAGTGTGTGAGAATGTGTGTGTGTGTACATATTCAAGTACTGTATACTTGAAGTGTGTGGGTTTGGTGTGTGTGTGTATGAATATATTATCATAGATTATGATTCCACCACTTACTGACTGACTTCTCTCAGCTTTTAATGGTCATGTGACAATGTATGTGATAACACTCTGTGGAATCCACAGTGCTATACAAGTCAATTTCATTGTTATAGATACCTACATAAAATACACAATTTTAATGCTTTAAGAATGGAACCGTTCTGCAAGTCAATCATCATAGTGTCTGAATATCTTTATGCCTATATTTGGTCAGCAAATCCAGTTTAAAACATTGGGAGATAGATAGATATATAGAGAAATAGCAATAGATAGATATTATATATGTGTATATATATAATAACATATATAGAGATAGATATTATATATATATAAGTACATTATTTGAAATAAAACTTTTATATCCTTCTGTCATTCCTAACTCATGAGCTTCCCTTCCCAATAATTTTGAAAAGGCATTTCTAATACCATTAAAAACAAGCTCCTTTGCCTATTCTTTATCCCCTCTCCCCTTGACTTGGCACCAGTAACTGTAGCTATTCTTGCTAAGAATTTCCCGTTAATATTTTGCAGTTTTGGAACAAGATACTCCTCTCTATGCAGAAAATTGGAATGAGAGTTGCTTCTGCATATATGACAGTGTTTCAAATAAGATGGTTCTCATTTCTGTAAAGGTATTCAATGTAATATTCCAGGAAAGCTTATCCATTTTGTAGGTGACCTCTTGGATTCTGTTAAAAGATAAACTGAGGCATATTAAACATTTTAAGAGTCTATTTGAGCAAAGATCAATTTGAATCAGGCAGCATCCAATCTAGCAGATAGAAAGGAGCTCTGAGGAGCTGTACAAAATGAAAAATTTTTATAGTGAGAAGGGAGCAGCAACAAGAAAGTTACACTCAACAAAAACGCTGGTTGGTTACTGCAAGGTGTCCTTTAGGAGACAGCAGGGGTCTGTCAGATAGATGACCTAACTAGTGCTGATCAGGTGATTCCCGATTGACTGGTTTAAGATTACATTTCTGGAAAAGTTAAAACTGTAATTAAGTCTTAGTTTGGTGACATGGGTCTTAGCATAAGCATCTCCATTTGGGCCTGTTGTCTTGTTTTTAACAATTCTGAAGCAAATTCCTTTTAATAGCAATTCTTTTAGTGGGACTAAAAACTTCCTCTTGTTTTAATGTACATTTATAACCCAAGTGGTGTTAAGTAAATCTGCACAGAACATAGAGCTGTTCTGGGGCATATGTAGCTCACTCTAAAAATTTTTTTAAAAAAGAAAAAATAAAGTTTTTAAACAAGGAAGAGGCTCCAGCTTCTTGGAAGATTGCATCTAGCTTCAAGGGTCATTAAATACCAGAAGAAGGTTCTTGTATATTTAATCAGATGGAATACTTCGGCTTGAGTTCGGTCACTATTAAACCCTTTGATTTTCTAAAATATCACAGTTTGTATAAATTGGAGATGTTTCGAAAGAATGTGGGCAAGCCGTGTTTGTACTTTTCGATTCAGGTTGGGAAACCTTTTATCACGAGTCGGAAGACTTTCTCTGTACTTGAACTCCCTTTTCATGGCTGAAAAAAGGCTGAAGTGTAGAGGCTGAGGAATGTGATTAGAGATCACAGTCCAAGGGGAAAGTGTGTTTCAGCTGAGAATCAATATTGAGAGAGTGCCATTCATTTTTAAGTACAATGTGAATTAAGTCAGTGTTCCTCTGAATCTTTGATTACTTCTTTGCTATATGTAAAGTCCTTTTAAAGTTGAGGTGTGTGTGTGTGATTAGATGTAGCGTGTATGTGTGTGTGTCTGTGTATACACACCTATGTATGTAATTTAAGGTATTCAGGGTTTAAAGGACCTGAGAGATCTCAGGACTCTGCATATAGTAGATATTAAGTAGATATTTTCTTGTTAATACTTGTTTTTGAGATATACGGTCTTTTGAAAATTTGATGAAACCATTCCTAAGAAAAAGCCACACATGAACACATACACAATTTTACGTAAAATGCCCAGGGAATTAAAGATTAGCTGAAGACTGTTGTGGATACACAGAGGCTACTGAACTTCCAAATACATCTCCACAAAGCAGTTTAATTTCTTTTTCCCACAAGCAAAAACTGAAGCCAAGAGGGCAAATGAATAGAGGAAGCCTGGTATAAAGTAGTAGGGAACCGATGAGGCTTGCGTCAAACTGAAAACACAGAGCCCTTCCAAAGGAGGTTCTTTATACCACTCCAGCCAATGCTTGGCAGGTGGGAAACAGGCCCAGTGACATCAGATTTCCTGGTATGTCAAGAGAAGTCTAAAAAATATTTGTTTAAATGTAAAACAATTTTAAATTTAAATCAGTGATAACTAATACCAGTTATTAAAAAAATAATGGACTGGGGATTTCCCTGGCGGTCCAGTGGTTAAGAATCTATGCTTCCACTGCAGGAGACACAGGTTTTATCCCTAGTTGGGGAACTAAGATCCCACATGCCGTGCGATGCAGCCAATAAATAAATAAATAAATTAATTAATTAATTAAATAATGGACTGGGCAAAAGAATTATCCTAACAGCCTATTTCTGGTTACAAATCAACAGTTTATCTTTCTTTCAAATACTGTATTTCTAATTATTCAGATTGTTCCATTCATATTACAAATATTCATTAAGCTTTGATATATTCAAAACCCTGGGCCAAGCTCTGTAAAAAGTACAAAGATGAATACAAGAATATTTGATAGCCTTGAACTTAATATAGGGATCTTAATGTATAATAGACAAAAAAGGTCATGTTTATGTGGAGAGAACACTTAGTGACATGGAAAAAAACAAAGCAATGTTCTGGGTCCTCCGATGGTTTGCTGAATTTCTATCATGTTAACCCGTATGACCTGGCATGCAGCAGGGTTATACCTCCTGTAAAGTCCACAAGTGTTCTCTCTTTGTCCGGTCTGAAGTCTACTTTAGACTGTTATCGATTTCGTGGTGGAACTGGGGAGGGATACATCCCCATGGGGATATATGAGGCTCCGTGGAGAGAGACTTGACAGCAAAAAAGGGGAATTATATTCAGTTCCCATTCTTTCCTTTAATTGTTCCTTAATGCGATGGCCTCGCAGTACTTGCAAATAAAAAGATTCCCTTCCAGCCAGAGTTTTCACAATAATAGTAGTGCATACAGGAATCATTCTACAAATACAAATATCCAACGTATTCCTATTTTAAAACTGGCGGGGTATGTTTAAATTCAACTCGGTAATGCCTGCCCTACACATTATAATGAAAACAAGAACTTGTGAATGGGATTTCTTTGTGCAGAACGAATATGCATGTGTTAAGTGTGTGTGTGCGTGCACGCGTGCATGTTTCCTTCATGAACATGAGTGAATACATATTTCTTTCCTTGTTTTCCTGAGTTTATAAACTTGAACTTATATAAAGTCCCCACAGACAATCCCCAAATGTCAATATGGCCAAAGGTTGACTTTATATTATCTCTTCTTTTTGATTCCCTTATTAGAACGAACCACCTCTCACCTTGTAGGGTCCACAGTAGTGTGAGACTTTAGGAGTAGGCAGCAGGAAAGCTTCCTGCTGAAATTGAAAGGATTGGGGGAGGCAAATAAAAAAGAAACAAGACTAAGAAAATACCTCACCCAAGGATTTTAGAACCTGGTGGGAAATTAGCATTGGAGATGTAAATGAGGTTAGGGAAATTAAGAGGATTAATTGGCTTACAAGGATTTATATAAAATAAAGAGAAGATCACTGAAACCCTTTGGGATCTTCTCCCCCTCAACAGAATTAAAGCTGGTTTTTTTCTAGATGTCTGTGTGTGTGTGTTTATGTGTGTTATGAATATATGTGTGTGTGTGTGTGTGTGTGTGTGTGTGTGTGTGTGTGTGTGTGTGTGTGTATCTCTTGCTTTGCTGCTACTTCTGATTTGTAAGCATTGGACCAGTACTTACAAAATACAAAATAGGAAATACGAAATACATAAGGACATTTGCTTTCTTCCTCAGTGTACCACCTGTGCCTAGAAGCTGACACCTGAGTAACCTTGCCTGCCTGATTGCTGTGTTGTCATTTGCATTGTTATTAATGGTGATGGGTTGGAATCTAAGGCGAAAGGGGATTTACAGCCTTCCCAACATTTTTAGACTTTCTAACAATCTGAAATACAGACAACCATATTAGAAGTAATCGTTTTTAGTATAGTTCATCTCTGGTAGTGGGCCAGACACGTTTTTCAGAGTTGGCTGTCCTTTAGCTATGGACAAAAGGGTGAAATTGCAGAATAATTGAACTTAGAAATAATATTGTCTAAAAAAATTTAAACCACCAAAAAGTAGGAAAATTCATGTGAACAATAACCTGGGCAACCATTAGCAATTTCACTGCTAAACCAGGAAAGTCTCTTGTAAATGAGGATGAAGTGGTCACCCTATGCATAAATCCTGAGAACATCATGAGGTGGAAGCACAGAGACTCTGTCGAGTTGTATCCCAGCTCAGTCCTTTCCCTTACCCATCCATAGCATCATGACTGTCTGTGCTTTGCCTCCTGCCTCAATGCACTAGAGTATATACTGCTTCTAGACCCAGGGCTTAAACTTATCTGAGACCCTAGTCAATGGAGCTCACATTTCCCTTCCAGGCTTGAGGTTTGTTTACTCCTCCCACGTTCTAGTTTTTCAGACCAGTTTCACTATAACTAAACTCTGAAATGACCCCAGAATATTATTTTTACCCAATCTTCCCCATGAGGACCTAAGCAAGCATAAGGATGCAGCTGGGTCTTGCTCTCATCTGTTAAGTAGCCTGAGCTTGACTGGATAATCATCAGAACACAGCTTTGATTGGGGACAGAGACTGACAATTAAGTGTGTCGAAAATAGATCCTTCTGTATTAAAAAGTGTGCTGGTAACATTTCATAGTACCGGGTGAGTGTGTATATATTTTTTCTAATCCAAAGGACAGAGAATTGGTTTTATAAAATGCCAATGTTTATGCAAAATGGTGCTTACCTGTATGTTGATTCTGAGTGGTGATAATTTAATGGTCTACTTTGAAGAACAAAATGGAATTATCTTTATAAATACTTAATTAAAATGAGCAAAACAAATGCCTTAACCATAACTAATTTAAATTATAACACAGATGTGAAAACTTATTGCGATATATTATTACATATTTTTCTTTTTTCCAACTACTAAATGGTGGGCGACATCTATAATATCTATGAAATTAAAAGAACTGCGTTTTCTTCGTAAACTAGATATTTTCAGCACTTTAATGTTTGTACTAAAAAATGGCATTGGTTTAGTCAGACCCTATTGATAAACTATTTTTGGAAATTATGACAAACTATTTCAAGGATTCTATTAATAGCAATATTGTAAATTTTGTGACACACTTTTTATCATAATTAAAATGTTAAAAAATTGACTTAAGAAAACAAACTGCCATTGAAGGTTTCAATCAAACCCTCTCTCTTAGCGTTTACAAGGAACTTTCAGTTTGGAACAAGATTTTCAAATCCCTTTTCTGGATCACATAGTTAGGTGGGTGTTAATTGCAGAACAGAGAAAGAAAAGTCTAACATATTTAGTTGCTTCCCAGAATCATGATGTATTGATATATTACTTCAACCTGAAGATCCAGCTCAACAGAGTCTTAATAAGAATCAAGCCTGAGTCATTTCACCCATGCTACCCCAGCAGAGGGTCTGAAATTAACTTCTTGCAGAAGGCTTGAGATTTTTGAGGCTGGAATGAACTCACAGGTACTTATAAGACAATCGAGCTGTATCTTTCTCCAAAACCCCCATTGTGTGTCTCTTATGCCTAGGTTATTTTTCTTCTGTTTATTCCCTTGTTCCCTGCTGGAATTAGAGACCTTCCTTGACACCCAGTTTAACTGGAGATCTGACAACCTACCTAATCCTTGAACCATTTTACCCACAAGGAGATTTTTTGAAATCATGGCTTTTGTCTTTCTCCCCGATGTACCTTTCTAATCAAAGTTATGAGGGTACAACCTACCAGTATCACCTTCGCCCAGGGTTGGCTTCTGGCATGTCTCCATAACCAGAGCAGTTTCCTTAGATATGGATACCAACCCAACTTATGCTGCCTTTTCTGGAATTTGGTGTCTGGACTACTAGTCTTCCCAATTGAGGTGCATCTCTAGATCCAATTACTATCGGAATCCCAATTTTGCGGGGTCTTAATTTTCTCTTCTCTTCCCACTGGACTTGGTGAGCACCCAGCATATCCCATTACTGAGAACATTTAGATTATTAAGTCGAACTTAGAATGGTTTATTTTCTGGCAAGCTGCTGTGGTGGGCAGAGTAATACTTCCAGAGTGCCTGAGTTATAATGTTAGATCTTTGATTTGTTAGCTGTGTAAACTTGTCAAGTAATTTAAACTCTGAACAGCATTTTCCTCACATTTGGATAGTAACCCCTAGACAGTTTGTTTTGTAGGTTAAATGAAGTAACATACTAAGTAGCCCTTTGTAGTCTCTAAAGCATCCAATGTTATCTTTTTTATTTAGCAAGGATATAGTAGATGCCCACAATAGCATGAGCCCTACACTAGTGCTTACAACACAGAAACGAAGTAACATGGCACAGCCCCCAAATTTTGTAGTCTGGAGGGAAAGCTAAACGGTGGCAGTGTTGTTATCAATAACAGTAGTAGTGCTCCTATAGTCACTGTGGGCCATTGCTTGACCTTTAGCCTCTTCAGGCAGAGTGTACAAATACCGACTGATCATTTTCTATAGCATCGTCTTGAGGTAGAGAGTCCTTCAACTCTAAGGAGTCTTGTGAAGGTAATAACATGATTTTTCTTAAAAGCTACTTGGTTTGAGTCATATATTGAAAAAAATTCTGCATTGGTAATTTATACCAGTGTGTCTTACATTTTCTTTAGCAGTCCTAATTAAACTGAGATAAGGAAAAAGCAAGAGAACAGCATAGAGTTTTCAAAGCCAGAAAAATTTTAGAAGTGCAAGTGCATTTTAAGTGTATATAAACCTAATAGCTGGCTTCATATATAATGAGAGTTTTAGAATTTAGAAGTATGAGAATTTATGTGTATATTTGAGTTTATATGTATATTTGAGTTTATATCTGTATGAATGTATATATATGAGTTTATTTATATATATGTACATATATATGCATATAACCCCAGAAATGTCTGTACAGACAACACATATTTTTTTCTTTCTCTTATATTCTGATGTCTTATTCCAAGTACTCTATGCCAACAGAATTTAAACCAGAAATTTACTTTGGAATCATACGTGATGATAGAAAACTAGGTCTACTATTTGAAAGGCTTCCCCAAGGGGCTAATGATTTAGCTACTCAATCTATGTTTTCTCGGTGTTCGTAATGGTGTTTAATGGTAAGAAAGAGGTTGTGATTGTCACTTTTGCATGTTCTATGACTTTTGGTTGGAGATATACACAGCATTTTGGTATCCTGGAAAGCTTCCTCCTGCAATTCTATCTAGGCTTTTGATACAGTGAAAGAAGGTCAGTCCCCAAGGGTATCATTGAGGGTTATGATACAGGCCTGAATGTGATCAGAAACAATATTTCAGAAGCCTGGAGGATTCCTTTTGAGGCTGTCTGTACTGAATGACTCTCCTATCGTCTCCCTTAGGTTCAATATTTCAACTCAGTTCTCTTGAGGAATAGCTGCATCCCTAGCAGAGCTCGGCATGTAAAAATAATGAACTGAAAACTTTAGAAAGTGTGTCTTATTGTTTTCTCCATAGCTCTGCCTTTTTCACTGCTGCACTTTCCATATTTTCAATTAACAATATTAGTAGCTATATATTGCAGACATTAATTATGCATGTTTTTATAGCCGGTATGATATATGGCAATTTAAAAAGACTTATGAACATTGAGTTACGAAATTACTTACTAATTTATATTTCTTGATGTTGTTTCTTTTATGTCCTCTTTTACCCCCTCCAGTACCCCAGCTTTTATTCTTAGCTTGGCAAATCCCTGCTTGTCTTCAAGAATCATCTCTCCCAGGAACCCACTTTATTCCTTTCTTCCTACCATGTTTGGGTTGTATGGTCTTCCTCTGTGTTCCCAGAGCACCTCATCCACACTTACATCATCTATTCTTTTGTTTATTCATCACATATTCTTCCCACAAACATGTATTAAATGCTTATAGTGACCTAAAATATTCTATGTTGAAATTACCTGTTTATAATAGTCTCCCCCACTGTTTTATAAGCATCTTACATGTAGAGATCAGGTCTGATTTATTTTCTAATCCCCAGGTACCAAACCAATTCTAGAGACAGTAGATGCCTCATAAATGTTTGTTGTACTGAGTCACTGATAGAAGCTGTGGGGTACACTTATCAAAGCTAATCTAATTACAAGGGTAAATGAGCCAACACACTGTGTGTTACTATTAAATCATTTGATCATTATGATTTGCAAATATAGTTATATTCAGAATTATCCTCGGTGCTTTCTCTGAATAGGAAGCATACTTACCATAGAAAGCTAAAGCTGAAAATGGTAGCAGCCTCCATGTAAAGCCTAATGTCAGAGATCTCAAACCTGCAGTTGTTGAGAAATACAATCCACAGAATATATTTTGCTTGACCGATAGGCCCACACAGTATTTTAAAGGACATAAAAGTAGGCAGGTGTTATGCTTACATAAGCATACAAACAGTTTACCATGGGCAGCCTTACAGACTGCATATGCTAAAGACACACTCCCTGCAGGTATTTGAGTTTGGGGCCTCTTCTATGTGGTTTGCAAAAATGCTCCCACGTATAAAACCTGCTGCTTTGTCAGCACGTCTATTCAGTTGTGATGTAATTTACTCGTTTGGGTGATATTGGATTACCAAAAATAGGCTTTTGTGGCAATTTTACAAATCATTTCCCAGTTAACATCTCTTTAGGATAAAAGAGACAGTTCGGGGATTCGCTGGTGGCGCAGTGGTTGAGAGTCCGCCTGCCGATGCAGGGGACACGGGTTCGTGCCCCGGTCCGGGAAGATCCCACATGCCGCGGAGCAGCTGGGCCCATGAGCCATGGCCGCTGGGTCCGCGCATCCGGAGCCTGTGCTCCGCGGCGGGAGAGCCCACAACAGTGAGAGGCCCGCGTACCGGAAAAAAAAAAAAAAAAAAAAAAAAAAGATAGTTCGATGGTAAAGTATCTCTCAGCAGTGTATTCCATAAGCACATAGCTACACACTTTAGTGCATATACGCGTACGTTGTGTGATGCTGATTCTCACACCTTGTTACATTATACATTTCTCTCATACTCTTGTGTCGACTCCAAATCTCTAGTTACATCGGCAGAGGATCTTTTTAATCTCATAAATAAATCAACTTGTATGAAAAAACTTCTGTCAGTTCAAAAGATGAAGTAATGTTTAGGTACGTGGAAAAGGAATAAGGCATTCCGAGCAGAAGAGATGATATGAACAAAGATTCAGAAAGGTAAAATGATCTATTTGGCTTATTAGCAAAGGATGTCTAAGGAGGCTAGAGAATTTGAAGTCCTACTAAAAAGAATGATATGGTAAAGAGTTTGGACTTGGTTCACTTGTATAGCCTTCTGAGTGTGTGTTTTAAATACTGCAAACAATTTCCATTTCAGAAAGAGAGATGACGACATCGTGGAAGGTAAATTAAAGTAGGGTGAGACTGGGGTTAAGGAGACCAGGAATTGCAATAATAGTAGCAGGAATTGATTTGCAGTAGTAGAGAAAATAGACTGAATTTGAGAGACCATTCCTTTGTAGATAAAATGGGAGGAAACATAAAGTGTCGTTCTCAAAAGTCTATTTTGAAAGAAAATGTTTCAAGAGCCGGGACCCATCTCCTCACAAATGTCTGTAGAATTTTTTTTTTAGATAATTAGATTGGTATTTGGTTATTTGAATGTACTGAAGTTAGTTTCCAGGTGGGTTAGACAACATTTAAATGTTTATATTTCTATCACTTAGTTTATTTAAAAAGCAGATGATTCTCCCATTTTAAAGACTGGCATTCCTAAGAGAGGTTACATTTGGTTAAAATTATGTGAATTTCGGCCTCCCTGGTGGCACAGTGGTTAAGAATCCACCTGCCAATGTAGAGGACACGGGTTCGAGCCCTGGTCCAGGAGGATCCCACATGCTGTGGAGCAACTAAGCCCGTGCACCACAACTACTGAGCCTGTGCTATAGAGCCCACGAGGCACAACTGCTGAGCCTGCGTGCCACAACTACCGAAGCCCGCGTGCCGCAACTACTGAAGCCCGCGTGCCACAACTACTAAAGCCCTCATGCCTAGAGCCCGAGCTCCGAAACAGGAGAGGCCACCGCAATGCGAAGCCTGAGCACCGCGACAGAGTAGCCCCCGCTCGCTGCAACTAGAGAAAGCCACGCACAGCGACGAAGAACCAAAGCAACCCAAAATAAATAAATTAAATAAATTAAAAACAAAAAAATCTTGCTGTAGTATACAAAAAAAAAAGTTATGTGAATTTGTTTCCTCAATAAATAGCATCTTCTTTGTGCTGAGTACAGTTTTAGGCCTTAGGCATAGAGCAAGGATTAGGAAAATTTGCTTCCCTCATGCAGCCTATTTTTTTTTTACATAAAGATTCTTATTATTAACTATTAATATGCTTTCTTGGATTTTTAATTAATATTTTAATTTTTATAGACTGTAAGTAAAGAATATCACTGCAGTGCTGCTTGAATGCTGGGGCAACACCAAGAAAAACTACATAATTCAAAACTGTTTCAACTCACTCTCAAGAGTGATTGTGAATGAATGACAAAAAGCCCAAAGTCCAGGTAATTAAGAAGGAAATGTGAAAACCCCATACCCTGCAACATTATGCAAATTGAGTTATGGATATTTTAATTAATCATCCTGAGCTTGACTAATTTAAATCGTATACTATCTTTAGGAAACTGCTCAGAATCTCCTTATGACTGTCTATTTTAATAAAAAGTTGTTTTCCTAAGGGAAAGTTATAATAAATAAATAAGCTAATTCACATTGTTTGGAGAATAATGGTGTGTATACTCCTTGTGAACACAGAGAAATAATTTAACATTAAAATTACTGTGATGATTCAACTCTTTTTTCTACCTGTTCTTTGTTTGGTGACCTTATTAGTTGTCTGTATGGTAGGACATGTGAATGCGTTATTTCATAACCTTCTGAGTGCTAAGTTTTGGATTGTTTTTTAATTAGCATTTTAATTGCTCATCAAAGTAATTGAAGACAGAGTGGGAAAATGGAGCATTTGCTAATCCCTTTGGTACCAGTCAATGCTAAGTTTTCCCAAGGTCAAGTGCCTTCCAGCAGTACTAATAGAAACTTGCATTGCTTTGAGCTCCCTGACACATGATATGACAATGCAGGGACTGGCATCTTTAAAAGTAAGAGATTTTTCTTCTTTCTTTCTTCCCGAATCCTTGGTTTAGTAAAAAAAAAAAAAAAAATAGGAGTTGATCACTTTACAATGAAGAGATGAGAAGCAAATAGATATTCTCTCTGTGATCCACTTTAGGTCAGATTAGAATAGATGTTTGCTACCTTTGTTGAGATGTGAACTTGTTGGATCAATGCTGGGCTGTTTGTGAGCAAGAGAGAGAAATTTGGCATGATTTGCTTACTTTTTAAATAAAATACTGAGTGCCTTCTATGTTGCAAACACTGGGCTGATAGCAAGCTAGGTGTAAGTTATAATTATAAAAAGTAAAGAGTAATAATTTTTCTAATTTTATAGACCACACTATCCCCATCCCACAAAGTGGTATATAAACAAAGGGAAGACACATCTACAAATGGATCCTAGGAGGAAGGGCAGTGCAGTGCAGAGGCCAAGTGCCTGGTGTGAATGCCAGGTTTGCCATCTACTTGCTATGTCATCTTTCTGCGCCTCGTTGAAGTTGCTGGGAAAAAGGGATGTCTCAGAAGACCATCGGGAGGATTAAGTAAATTAATACTTGTAAATGGTTTAGAATCACCGTTAAAACATTTCAGCAATAGACAGTAAGTCCCCTACATACAAACCTTCAAGTTGTGAACTTTCAAAGATGCAAACGTGTGTTCACATGTCCAGTCACGTAAGTTAGTTCACGTGTCTGGTGTACATTGTCTCGTGCATGCATCCTCTACAAGTGGTTGTGCTTTTGTGTACTTTTACTGTACAGTACTGTATAGAGTACAGTAGTACAGTATCTTTATTTCAAGCCCAGGATGTCTGGAAGCAAGCATAAAAGGAATGGTGATGTAGCTGGTACTGCTAAGAAAAGCTAAGTGCCAAGAAAGGACAAAGAGAGACAAGAGGAAGAAGTAACTGAAGAACCAAAGAGATTCACAATGCAGGAAATAGGAAGGGCATTTTCTTTATTTGAGGAGGCACTGTTAGTCTTTGAGGCACAGGACCCGAATGTAGAACAGTACGCGAAGGTTGCAGCAGCCGTTCAGAATGCAGTCCAGGGCTACTGTGTCATATATGACAAGAAAAAAAGAGTTACTACCCAGATCTAGAGTTACTACTCTAGATCATTTTTTCTAGAGGGTAGGTAGAATTGAATCCAGCTAGGAACCAGAACCTGTGGTTGGTTTCACTCAACGTCAGGCGTGAGTGAAATTGCAGCTTGCCCTCCGCCTCCTATTGCTGACGATCCTTCAGCTCTACCATCTCCCACCTCCTCCCCCTCCTCCCGTCAGCAACTCTTCTTGCCTGTTCACTCGATGCCAGCCCCTGTGTGCCAGCTGTTGTACTGCACTACTGTACTTCGCAAGATACTATACAGTAAGATTAAAAATGTTTTCTTTATTTTTTGTTTGTTTTTTATGTATTATTTGTGTGAAAAGTATTATAAACCTTTTACAGTAGAGTACAGTAGAGCTGATTGTGCTAGTTGGGTACCTAGGCTAACTCTGTGGGACTTAGGAACAAATTGGACTTACAAATGTACTCTCGGAATGGAACTCATTTGTATATAGGGGACTTACTGTATTTTATTTTGTTATTTTGTCAATGAACACAAGATTAATCCAGCTTGGTGCCCATAGTATGAAGACCAAGATTTCATGACGAAATTTATGTTGCTGTTAAAAAGTAAACATACTTTTGTCAGGCCTGAAAATATGATCCAGGTCATTCTTGCCGATTTGATCTTCTTAACTAGTCCTTCACCAGGATGTGAAAAAGTTTCTATCTCATTCATATACCTGTGCTTGACTTCTGGCTAACATCATATAACTTTACACAGAGCTTCAAAAAAGCCAGTATGCCAATACCCAGACTTAGATAGTAAATAAATTAAGGCATAGTTTGGCTCTCAGGAAGGACTATTTACTTTCCCAAAGATGGATGATGAGGAAGATCCTCACAAACAAAAATAGAAGAATTAAGAAATTGATCCAAACCCAACTGAAAAAAACAATTGCTTGTCCAATTATAATTATGTCAGTTCAAGTCAAGCACTTTACAAACTGACAGGGGATAACTGATGAATGGCCAGTAAGTTTGGCTTGAACAGCAGGTCTGGTTTGGGGGCAAAAGAATAGCTATCCCTGAATTTATTTTTTAATTCCATTTTTTCTTTCTGCTGTTCAAGCCATCAATCTCTATCCCTAAATACGACCCTAAAAATAAGAAGAGTATTTTTCAATGTGGACAATTAACAGTCTCTCAATCCTGTGTTGTGTGACTTAAAAGATTTTTAGAAAATTTTACTATTTTTTTTTAAATTTATGACATGCAGTCTGAATTAAGTCTGCCTACTATGCAAACACAGTTTTAAAATATTCTTCTGGCTCTCTTTTCCAACCCCATTACTGTTCTTAAGCTCCTTATGTCTAGAATTTCTGGAGTTGCTCTGTTTAGAATGTTACTCTGTTGAGTTGATAAAATACCGATAGAGATGTTTTCCCAGCATTTACAATTTCATTATTTTATCTTCATTTTAGTTTTTCAACTTTTATAATTTAAAGATATCACCCTTTATCCCACTTAATTCTTTTACCTTGGATGTGATTTTATGTGATATCACTGCCCTTCTTTCTTATTTTGTTCATGTTTCCTTCAGGTCCTCACTTGTCCTTGTATTGTTAATTTTAATAGATCACCTTGTTTGGAGTGTCGTATAAACTGCATACAGTTAGATACTGGTTTGACCAATATGATAATCTTTAACGGTAGGCGAGTTTGCCCCTATTTAAATTTGTTGAAATAATTAATATGTTTAGTTTTATATCTGTCAGTTTTTAAATTTCCATTTGCAAGGTCAGTAAAAAGCAGAACAGGGACTTGACATTGTGTCTCCTACTGTTCAGAATGGTTTTCTCTCTGTCTCTTTTTCTTCCATTTATTTTATCTTTCAGAAAATCAAAATGCATTTTAAGTTTTATACAGTTATACTGTAGAGTAAGGATATATGACTTTGGAGTCATCAATTTCCGCATCTGGATTTTTACCTACAGCCATGGGAGTCACAGTAATTCCTGAGATAAAGTGCACTGGTGCTAACCCCTGACCCAAAGAGAAGTCAGTTTTCCACGCCTTCTGTAGTTTATCATTTTTCCACTCTCACAAAAGGCTGCTGTTCTCATTTTCAGGCATAGCTTCTAAAATGTGTTTTCCTAGGTCACCAAGTTGATGACGGGGAAAGGGTTGCATTTCTGTTTTTAAAGTCACAATAGAAAATCTCTTCAGTTGCTTCGCTAATGTCGTCTCCTCCCAACCTTTGAAATGTCCATTATTTCAGACCCAAGCCAGACTGGTGTGACCATTGACAAGTTATACACATGTACAAAACACATTTTGTCCTCTGATGGAAAGAGGATGTGTACTATTATACCTGGGGTTTCTGTTCTCTTGGTACTGGCAAAAGGCCTAATTACCTGATACAGATCTAATTCACATAATGATGTACCACCTGTGACCTGACAAGTGCTCTGAAATACAGTACATAGAGCATGATGGACCTCTTGTAGCGCCCACAACACTTGATCTAACTAACTCAGAGTTCTGTGTAGAGGGCGATTGTCCTTGCTTACCTGTGACCCAGGTACTTCCAGGGCACTTGATTAAAGGTTTACTCAGATTAAAGGTTTACTTTGCTGTAAGGATAACAACCTAAGGCTCTCAGCACCTAATGTCAGTGTTCTCTCAACAGTAGTCTATGTATCCTACTTGTGTATACATCTCTATACTTTATGTATATTCAGAAAGGGGAATTGTTTTCATTTCAGTTATGTATATACTAATAAAATTCTAAGCTCATAAAAGAAAAGTTAGCCCAAGTGCTCAGGAAGGCACTCCTGTGGAGAGCTAAGATAACATACGGTGAATATTGATTCAGTCAACAGGGATTATCTAAGTGCATACTATGTACCCAGCACTGTACTAGCACCATGGAGATATAAAAAAGAAAAAAAGTTCATTTCTTTCAAACTTTTCAGTGGAAAATATTGATAGAAGTAAGCCTTTTTGAGTGAATACAAGAAACTTTTGTTTAAAAGATTCTGTTTAGGATGTGGTTATGAGTTTGTCATAGAATTCATTACGTAGAGAGGACATGGCACCTTCATGCATGTAGAAGGGTGTGGGAAGGGGATCTTTTCTGAAAGAATATTCATTCCTGAGGTCACACACCTAGAAACAAATTCTGTTTCTTAGGCAGACAGCAAGGACTTTAAGGAACAGCCCCTTGGTATACACAATACGGAAATCTTTGTTTCTTTATCTGAAAGAAACTAATGTTATCATGGTGTCTAAACACGAGCTCCCACAGGCTGTTTCTGGAGATAGAATATCTGGAGTGGTGGTTATAGGATAGATTTGAGTTATAGGATAGATAACTTGAGATTTTTGTGTATCAACCTTTTATCCACCAACTCTCAAAAAGTATTGAAATCTTATATTCCCTTAGGGTTTGGTTAAGTCTTTGAAATATTCCACTCTGCCTCAGCAATGTTAAAGGAGTCTAGGGTAGGATTTTGTTTGCTTTTCTTTTTACTTACATTATCACTACAGAGAAAAAGAGCATTCTAGAACCAGAATGGAGGTGGCCATAATATTTGAAGTAAGAGGAACTCTAGGGTCAGGCTTTCCTCGTTTTTTTGGAGAATTTTCTTCTCAGGAATACAAGCTGGAGATTATGAATTAAATTTTCTTAATCAGATACACACATATACACACACTCACAAACACACAATAGGGGACAAAACAAAATGGGTCTGGTCCTCACAGGTTATGATTTATTCTGAGGGACACATGGTAAATAAATAAGTCAACAGATACAATTTATATAATTGTAAGTTGAAATGAATGCTACAAAGGAAAAGGTCAGAGGACAATGCAAATCAGCCTAATTTATTTGAGGGGATCAAGGAATTCTTTTCAGAGAAAATGACATTTCATTTGAGCCTTGACAGATGAGTAGGATTTTAACCAGGCAGAGAAATAGAGGAAAGAATGTTCCTGAAAGAGAAAACAACCTGTGTGAAGCATCTGAGGTGGGAAATCTGGCCTGCATTTGAATAGCTGAGGAAGCCCCATGGCCGGGCCATGCTCCCTCTCCTAGCTTTGGGTAGTCGCTGGCAGTCCTTGGCGTTTCTTGACCAACATCTGCGTAACTCCATCTCTGCCTGTCTTCCCTCTGTGTGTCTGTCTCTGTGTGTCTTCTCTTCTTATAAGGACACTGGTCATATTGGAATAAGGTCCTGCTTTGCTCCAGGATGACCTAATCTTAATTTGTACCGTAATTACATTTACAAAGACTTTGTTTCCAAATAAGATCACATTCCCAGGTACCAAGGGATTAGTGCTTCAGCGTGTTTTGGGGAACGCAATTCAACCCACAGCAGTAGGGTCTGTAAACTCTGCCGAGGAGTGATTGTTTTGTTCACTAAGAAACCGTTAGAATGGTTTAAGCAGAGGGTTAGCATGATCTGACTTACTGTCTACTGTATAATTCCACTTATAGGACATGTTAGAAAGGGCAAAAGTATAGGGGCAAAAATCAGTCTGCTAGTTGCCAGGGGTTAGGGAGATCAACCACAAAGGAGCCATAGATGATTTGGGGGATGGATGGAAAAATTTGATATCTTGACTGTAATATAATTACATAAACATCTATGGATGTGTACACCTGAAATGGGAAAATTTTACTGTACATAAATGATACTCAACATCAAAGAAGCAGTGAGAATGGACTCATATCGGACTCTGCTCTGGTGGTCTAGTTGAGACAAAGTTGTTGCTAAGATTAGGGTGGTCATAAGCTCTCTTGTTGTTCTGCTTCACTGCTGTGCAGAGTCTGCTTGGAATCAGTTATTAATCTGTCAGCTCCTTACCATTCTGGCTGCTTGCTGAAAAGAGCTTTTAGTGACAAGAGAAGTGAAGGAAGAGGCTGAGAACCTGGGGCACCTGCCAGAGGAGGGCCTGAGTAGAGGTCCGTGGACCTTGATATCAACAGAAGACAGGAATTACACAGCTTTCCCAACGGTTGTTACTGCTTAGAATAATTAAGGATAAAGAAAACACAGATGCCTAAGAAGGAAAGTAGAGAGCTGAATGAAGTGTCTCACTGTCCCATGTGAGTTGAAGGTCAGTCTGTTGGGATGTATTGAGGCGAAACCAGAGGCCGGGGGGATTAGGAATGCTCCCCAACCCCATAGAGGTTGCCAAGGATTAGCTGCAGAAACTTGCTCTCCCTCAGCTGTGCTTTGCAGTTTAAATTCCCCAAGAAAGACTTTAGTGCTGATCTAGAAGTGTTTCATTGGCAATAAGAAGAAAGTTGCAAAAACAAGGTGCTCTGGAAAAAGTGAATATATGTATTTTTTTTCTTAACAGTCACTTTTTTTATTGGTGTATTTTAGTTGGGACAAGGAAGACTTTTATAACTTATTTTTGTTAAATAACAAATACTTTTTTTCTATTTGCAGTCTTTTTGTAGGAGAAATAATCAGTTAACATGTTTTCAAGCTCTTTTACTGCCGTTGATGCATGGAATAAACTAAACTCTCATAAATCTTAGAGGGAACAGTGTTGGACCCGTGCAATGGAATATCATTTTGAAGGCTATTTCTATAAAGAGAAAACGTACCACAGATACCTTAAAAGTCACCCTAACTCTAGACCTTGACATAGTAAAAATCCAGAGTTTAATTTTAGCCCTATGAATTAATAGTTATGTGATCTTGTGCAAATTAGTATGTCTCTCTTAGATCAGATATCCTCCTCTGTAATATATCATATGCAATATATATAAATGTGTGTATATGTATTATCTACTTAGTAAATTTGGATATTGAAATTATTCTAGGTAGAACATTGTAATTTATTTTTCACTTCATTAATTCTTACTCCCCTTTGCTTTTCCCCATAGCACTTGTTATATAGCATATATTATATCTTATTTCTTTTCTCTTTCTCTCCACAATAGAATGTAAAACCATGAGACTAGTTTGTTTTATTTACTTCTGTAACCTCAGTGCCTAGATCAGTGGCTGGTAGGTGACAAAAAATAATTGTTCAATTAATGAGCAAATGATTCTTAGTAATGATACTAGTCTCTTACCTTGATCAGCAGTATATAAGTTTAAAAAGTGTGAAGCTGCTCAGTAGCATGATTTCCTAGCTGTTCCTTGGATGCAATCAAAGTCTTTGCCTTAGGTACAAGTGAAAATAAAGGCTTCACAACCTTAAATTGGATGAAAACTCCTTTCCTTGCCCATTCGGGTGAAAATGACAGAAATCCAGGGTACTAGTAGCTGAGAAGAAGGAGCACAGCCTAGGAGAGCATCCTGACCCCAGTGTTTGTTCAGCTCCTGTACTTTGGACATCGCCTGACCCTCCAAATATAGAGCTATTCATGAATAATGGAATGGAATATGAGAAAAAAACTTTTAATTTTACTCTTGTTCACCCTAAGAAGGAAATGTTCTCAGTATAAGGCAGAGTGAAAGGCTCTCTTGATTTTGAATTCTGGCTCAGATATCAACGATCCTGTCTCTGGAGCAAAAAATAGACAGCTTTATTCATTCATTCCTTTGATTGGTCTAATCTAAAAATTCTCTGGGTTTGGCGTCGAGTTTGGCGTTGCCGGAAATCCTTCCCATTCCTTCAAACATGGCCATGTTTTATAGGCATGTGTAATTCCACGGCACCTAATGAAGCTGTTGCTGGAGAATTTTAGCGGCAAAAGTCTCCTCTGGAAGAAAGTTAATTCAGGGGACGATGCACATACTTCTGGTAATTATCACATCCTTAAAACAGCTGAGTGAGCTGCTAAAGGGAAGCTATGGGTTTAACTCTCTGATTCTCCAAGGATGAAAACCTCTCTGTGCTCCTTCATCATTATTAGAGTAAACAGAGTGTGGCCTCAACCTTCTCAAGGCTGAGCTGGGCTTGCATCTTCTAGAGTTCACCGCAGGGCAATGCTCTCATAATTCCTTCTGAGAATCATGTTGTTATGAAACGGACAATGGAAAAGGACTAAATACCTATTTGTAGCAAGATCACAAAATGGGAGACGTCTGTCCACAGAAGTATTCTTTATTTGTGGTTGGAAAAGTAATTGAGGGACTTCCCTCATGGTGCAGTGGTTGAGAATCTGCCTTCCAATGCAGGGGACACAGGTTCGATCCCTGGTCCAGGAAGATCCCACGTGCCACAGAGCAACTAAGCCCATGTACCACAACTACTGAGCCTGTGCTTTGAAGCCCGAGAGCCACAACTACTGAGCCCGTGTGCCACAACTACTGATACTGTGTGCCACAACTACTGAAGCCTGCATGTCTAGAGCCTATGCTCCACAACAAAAGAAGCCACTACAGTGAGAAGCTTGAACACCACAACAAAAAGTAGCCCTGGCTCACTGCAATTAGAGAAAGCCCACGTGCAGCAATGAAGACTCAACACAGCCAGAAGAAAAGAGAAAATAAAAAGAAAAGTAATTGAGTTCAGTCCTGCTCCTCTTTTTCCTCCTTCTTTTCTAGTAGTTACACAATATATATCATATGCTAATTTAGAAAGACATGTTTTTCCCATTCTCATGGCACTCCCGCTACCAAGGCTTTTTTTTTCTGAGTAGAGCCACTTGAGTCATCTACACAATTTTTCAGAAAACATCACCTTCACTCCTACCTAAAGTGATTTGAGACAGAGAAATATGTGAAGCCCTTGTATGATTTCTCCTAGTTTTTAGGAGAAACTGTCCTGATGTGAATGGTATGAGTTAATAGTCTCTTTTTTTTCTGTAGTAAGATATGTTTGTGGTTTTTTTTAGATCTTTTTTCTTTCTATGTAAGTATTTTTCCATCTACAGCTTGCCCTCCTCTCTCTGAAAATGTAGATTGTATTTGCATGCTAGCTACAGATTCTTGAATGTTTTAAAGAGGAAGAGCCTCATGTTTCTAGTTCCATTTTATTAGAGCCACTCCAAGGTGATGTTCCAGGAGAAAGAAGAGTGTGCAGCTTTTTGTATTATTTTCAGTTCCCTGCCTTGCCCTAGTATAGAAATACAGCTATGGCTCTTCTGAGTATTTAGTACCTTCTTAAAGGACTATTTCAATGGCCAGTTTCCCTAATGTATTCAGTTGCCCTGTTGATTTTAAAAGTGCAACAGGACCTGCCCAAG
The DNA here is from genome assembly GCF_002837175.3 of Physeter macrocephalus. Classification (NCBI taxonomy): domain Eukaryota; kingdom Metazoa; phylum Chordata; class Mammalia; order Artiodactyla; family Physeteridae; genus Physeter; species Physeter macrocephalus. The sequence goes on along the minus strand of NC_041229.1, from coordinate 92,290,184 downwards.
AATTTTACTTCCCACTTTAACACTTGCTATTTTTTTCTCAAATTTAAATAACATCAATAAATTCAGACCGCTGTCCTAAAATACATCTGCATGCCCTCACTGACGTAAATCCCTAAAGATTGTATAAAAATGTCTTTTAGTAACAAGTTATTATTACAACATCACTTTTATTGACTGCAGGTAAAATAATTTATTTGTATAATGTAATAGCAAAGAAAAACGAGTATTTTTAATTCTCATAGAATTGGTGGACTCCTGAAATATTCATTCTCTATTAGCCATTAGAAAAAAAGTAGAGAAGAATCAATTTAGAGCAGGAATTAGCAGTTTAAGTGCTAATATTTGCCCTGGCTTAAAAAGCTAGATTATTTTTCTAGTCTATTATCCCACATGATGACATTCATTTAGCCCCAAGTCACTTATGATTTCCCCACTTTACTAAAATAAGTTGTTCCTGGTCATGTGGCAGATTGTACACTAGACCTTGAGTCAGAAAATGTCAATCAAAGCTTTGGCTCTGCCAGGTGCTGGCTGTGTGGCTTTATCCTGGCTTCCTCATCTATAAAATGGAAATAATCTCCTTCTTTTCATGGTAAATAACTTGTTCCGGGTTCCCTAGGACTTTCACTAGTTTTAGCCCTGAAAGTCCCACTGAGGGGTCTGATCCCTCTCAGTCCCAGGCAAACCAGGTTGGTTGTTTACCCTACATTTTGCCTTGCTTCACAGACTTGTAGTAGGGGTAAACACACACACACACACACACACACACACACATACACCAAACAAACAAGCAAACAAAAAAAACACTTTTTGAGCAAGAATAGTCTCTACACATGCAAGCAATTAAAGACATATTTACCATTGTAAAATATTTTGATGAAATTTTATGTGCCTCCAAGTTGATATTCTAACATAAGCCAAGTATGTCTTCTATAACATCACATTATCCAAACAAAGACTCAGAAGAGCTCTGGGCCCAGACAAAATTCTGGGGTAAGAAAAATAGTTTCAACTATGGTCAGTGACACATGTGTGTACCCTCTATTGCTTTTCATCTTAGATTCTCCTTGCTGTGGAGGTTGAGATTCCTTGTAGATAGCCAGACCTGGGTTGCAATTTCTGGCCCCCATTTCCAATGAGAAATTTACTGAAACTTTATAAATTGTAGCATCTTATTTGTAAAATTTAGGCTTCTTTAAAGATTATATAATACACTGTCTCTTAAGTGCTTAGTACAGGGCTTGCTTCATAAGATTAGATTTTTCTAAAAGATATCTACTTATTATCACTAATAATTGGGAGATCAGTAAGTCAGTAACCAACAGTTGTAGGATGCAGCTGTGAAACTTGCAGCCCAAGGAAGACGTCAAGTAACAGAAAATTTTTAAAAAAAATGTAATTGCTGGACATTGAAAACAAGTATGTTTTCAAAGCTAAGTTAGGAAACAGGTTGAAAGAAGTGGAGTGAGTAGGTATTAAACTAAGTATTAAAAATGAGTCTAGGGATTCAGTTAAGAGATAGTTCAATAGCTCAGCTGCTTAGTCACTGAATAGTTTGCTTGCTGTTTCAGTTGAATTCCACCGAACAGTCCTACATGAATTCCTGTTCCCTAAAGAAACTATGGAACTCTAAGTCTACAGAACACTTTCACGTGCATTGTTTTACTTGGTCTCCAAAAAAATTATGCGAGTTATACATTACTTTCAAATGCAAAATTGAGGGTCTCAGAGATTAATGAGCCACCAAGGTGATTTAGCTAGCAAATGGTGAGTCTGGACTGAGACCTAGGCTTTGTGACTCTGTAACTACTGTGTGCCCACTGTGTCACAGGGAACATTGTCATCAATTTGCATCACAGGCCCAGTTTCTCTGGCATGCTAGAAATATACCCATGCTACACAATATTTCTATAGTAACCAGCTTTCCCTGTCTTGAAGGTCAGGGTAGCAGCAACTACTGCTTTCTCTTTCTTAAAATAGCACATTTTATATGTAGTTAATTGCTAGTGCAAATCACAACAACAAAAAATAAACGAGATCAAGTTTGCAGAATCAGCTTAATAATTTAGACTGAACTGAACGACCCAATTGGCTACAGAATATCAAAACAATTAACATTTGTATTTAGCTGACCATTATCAAAAGATATATGGTATATTTGTTCAGTTTCATTCAGTTCTGAAGAAATCCTAATCTGCAAGTTTCAGATGAACATAAAAAAATTAACACTCTAATGAATAAAGGTATAAACTCCCATCAGATAAATTTCCATGAAGTCGTAGTGATGATGGTGATAATGATGTTAACAACAAGAGTAACAAATAAGTCATAGACATTGATATATAGTTTACAAGTCAATTTCAACCATTTTCTTTTGTTTGATACCTGTGAAATAGAACAGATAGGTGTTTTATTCATAGCTTATAGAAGTGAATTTCCTATGCCCCAGAAAGGTCAAATCACTCCTTCAAGCCAGTAACAACCAGAGGGAGAACTAAAATACTGAGCTTCTAGCTGTCCATTTCATGCTATTTCCATGATATCTTTCCTTCCTTCCGGTTCCAATATTTTTGATCCTACCATCTGATGAAGTAGGAACATCCAAGACGCATTTGGCAACTTTATCTTTCATTCCCAAGAGTCAACCTGTTACTGTATTTGCAATATGTTCATTGGCTCTCTCCAAGGTGGCGATGGCATCCGTAGTCATAGCCGTGTGAAGACAGCAGTAGGAAGGGGGGTAGTCATTCTTGGAGGAGGAGTAAACTCTTAATGAAGTGATCACCCTTTGTCTGTTTCCTGATTTCTCTCGATAATATGATTTTGCAGGCCTTCTTTAACAGCATGGTCTTTGCAAGAATCTGGCCAATAGGGTACCTTAAAAACAGTTGTTAAATCTCTTTTGGAGAATTTCTCAGGCAAAGCATTGTTTTCCAGCAAGTTCCCTTCTGGCGACATCCTTTGTTGCCAAACCAACTCCACTTTCTTGGTCTCTTTGCGTGAAATTATCCAAGGGCTTTGCCTGTATAAAAGCAGTCTGAGTTCAGTATTTGAATGCCTGGTGAATTTTCACTACTTACTTTAAAGTGCTATGTTCTAAATGAGTTTTCTTATCTAAATAGTGGAGAAACATAGATTATAAAGGCAAGAAGAAGGCACAGAATTCATCTAAAGGACAAAATATTCCAAAGACTCCAGGGGCTAGAAAGGCAACCTAGGTGACTAAGGAACATCCAGTGTGTACTGGGATTGTATTTGTTTCCCAGGGCTGCTGTAACAAAGTGCCAAACACTAGGTGGCTTAAAATAACAGATATATGTATTATTTCACAGGTCCAGAGGCTAGAAGTCCAAAATCAAGTTTTCTGCAGGGCGTGCTCTCTCTGAAAGGTCTAGGGGAAAAGCAGTCTTTGCCTCCTGTAGCTTCTGTTGTTGGCTGACAATCCTTGGCATTCTTTGGCTTATAGGTGCATCACTCCTACTACATAGCTGCCTTCCTCCTGTGTGTCTTCACATTGTCTTCTCTCTTTGCAAGTCTGTCTCTGTGATGAAATTTCCCCCTTTTTGTATTGAATTGGGGCCCACTCTAATGACATCATTTAAATTTACTTACCTTTGTTAAATAACATCACATTTTGAGGTACTGGGGATTAGGAGTTCAATATATCTTTTTTAGAGGGACAGAATTTAACCCATAAAACGATAAATTGGAACGTACATGCTATCTCCAAAAGGGTGGCAGTCATTCAGCTCCAGCCTATTGCTCTAATTTTAAATCTTCTTATTCTTTAAGGGAAACTGGAAATCTGAACATTTTATGGAAAATATCTGCAAGTTATTCTTCCTGTTTTGTGATAATCAAACTAAGCACGTGTTAAGGTCCGAGTCTTCAGCGAGTCCCCACATTCTCTGGTTGTCCTAATCCATTGCCCCAATGGGCTGAAAACTTTGCCTGTGGCAACACAGCTGTTAGTGTAAGAGCAAGGCTCACAGTCTCCTGCTCCTAATTTTGTTTTCTTTGGACAAAAAGCAGGGATTGATTAGAGACAATCTTTGTTAGTGATCAAACAGCCTTCCTTTCTGCATTCAGTTACATCAGGTCCTAACTTTTAGGAAAATCTTCCTTCAACTTCCCAAATTCTGCCAGATAATGATATACAAAGTGAAAAAGGAAGGTCTGTTCAAAAAATTATATACAGATGCATATAGATTGATTACATAATTGTTATATATAATCAAAACAAAACATAGTTAGCTTTTTAAATAGCTACCTGAATCAAATAAAAAAAAAGAGTTTTCTTTTTCTTTTTCTTTTTTTTTTTTTTTTGCGGTACACGGGCCTCTCACAGCCGTGGCCTCTCCCGTTGCAGAGCACAAGCTCCGGACTCACAGGCTCAGCGGCCATGGCTCACGGGCCCAGCCGCTCCGCGGCATGTGGGATCTTCCCAGACCAGGGCACGAACCCGTGTCCCCTGCATCGGCAGGCGGACTCTCAACCACTGTGCCACCAGGGAAGCCCCCTCTTTTTCTTTCTTTCTTTTTTTTTTTTTTTTTTTTTTTTGCTATTTTGATGTATCATTTCTCTTGCTCTGTCTTTTAAAACTTGGAACCATATTGTGTATGAAGAATTAAATTGCTCTTTCTGTTGAGATTTTCTCCTTTATAAAAATAATTTAATTGAAGAAGAAATAAGTGTGTAAGGCAAGTTATAAAAAGGCAAAAATGATACCCAGAATATGCTGTGGGTATGTGAAGAGGATTTGGGAGTGATGGAGGAAGCTATAAAAAGGTTTATGGGGCTTCCCTGGTGGCGCAGTGGTTGCGCGTCCGCCTGCCGATGCAGGGGAACCGGGTTCGCGCCGCGGTCTGGGAGGATCCCACATCCCACATGCCGCGGAGCGGCTGGGCCCGTGAGCCATGGCCGCTGAGCCTGCGCGTCCGGAGCCTGTGCTCCGCAACGGGAGAGGCCACAACAGAGGAAGGCCCGCATACCACAAAAAAAAAAAAAAAAAAAAAAAGGTTTATGAATCTCTCATAATCCCTCCCTTAAGAAAGAAATTTGGGCTGAAAAATCTAACACTTAATAAGAAAATTTTCAGTCTAGCTAGATGAGAAGGTAGCCTCCAAATCCCAAATACAAGTAGATGAGGACAAACCATTGACAGCTACAAAACCCCTGTGGTGTTCTCATTGGTATAGGAGGAAGGAAGGGGTCATAATAGCATCTCCACTAATGGCACTGAGAATAGGGAAACCACTTGAAATCAGCCAAGAGCCAATCTGAGAACAGCAGCTAAAACTGAGAGGAGGATCGGCAGGATATATGTGTGAGTGAGTACAGCAATCAGGATGGAAGCAGTCTGGGCTGTAAGTTCTGAAAATTCAAAATATCAAAGTAGCTCTCACTGGAATCAATCTGTTATCCGATCATGTGCATTTGCACTAAGTTTTCTATGCACTTGCAAGGCAGGGGTTGAGGTCAGAGAGATAAGCAGGGGCCAGATAATGGAGGGCTTTGTCAGCCACTTAAAGAGTTAAGATCTCATTCCAAATGTGATGGGACAACATTAGAAGATTTTAGGTGAGGAGTAATGTTTGTATAGTAACCTCACTCTAACTACTGTGTGTAATATGGATTTAGGGAAGGCAAAGTGGAAGAAAGGCATATGAGGCAAACATCTCTGGAAAAGGCTGGTGGCTTGGATTGGATTGGAGTGCCATCACTGGAGTGAGAAGAAAATGGCTTATTCTTAGTGAGTTTTGGGGACTTAGGCAATAGAACTTGCTGATTGATTGGAAATGGAGTACAGTTAAGTCCCCTACATACGAACCTTCAGGTTGCAAACTTTCAAAGATGCGAACGTGCCTGCCAGCCCCTGTATGCCAGCTGTTGTACTGGACTACTGTATTTTCAAGGTACTGTACTGTAAGATTAAAAATGTTTCCTTTATTTTTTGTGTTCGTTTTTATGTGCATATTTTTTGTGTGAAAAGTATTATAAGCCTATTACAGTACAGCACATGTATCCAATTGTGTTAGTTGGGTATCTAGGCTAACTTTGTTGGACTTATGAACAAATTGGACTTACGAATGCACTCTCGGAATGGAACTCAGTTGTATGGAGGGGACTTACTGTATGGGAGAAAGAAAAGATGGAGATTCAGTCCTAAGTATCTAGACGGATAGTGCTGCTAATTCTTAGAATGAGAAAGTAAGTTTAGGGAAGGGGGGAAATCAAGTGTTCTGTAATGGTCATGTTAAGTTGGATACAAATCTAGAGTTCAAGGAAGAGGTCAAGGCTGTATATCTCCATTTTAGAGTCATCAACACACAGATGGGATGGGTAAGTTGTTTTTACACAAAATGGAGACATGGCTAAAAAATATTCTACATTTTATTTGTTAAAAATAATCTATCTGGAAAGCTTTCCACAACAATATCTATATTATACATTATCTGTTTAATGACATAGTGGATTTCCATTGTATTCTACTGAAGGGCATTTAATGGGCTGCAGTGGCCATGTTTGTAAGTATATCTTTGCACACATGTGGGTATTTATCTATCAGAGAAATTCCTAGAAGTGGGATTGCTGCATTCAAGCATATGTGCATTTAAATTTTTGACAGATATTGCCAAGTACTCCCAACAACAATATATAAGAATGTCTGCTTCCTCATACCCTAGCCAAATTTCATAATCTTTGCCAATCTGATAGGTTAAAAAAGGTTTTTTTGTTATTTAATTTGCATTTTACAGAATAATTAGTGAGGTTGAGCATATATCCAAATGGTTTTAAGCTCCTTTGATCTCTTTTTCTGTGAAATGAACTGCCTGTTTTATCTTTTGCCTGTTGTCCCACTGAGCTGTTATTGTTTATTTCTGGAGTTTTTTCTTTCTCTGTTGCATGATAGGATAAATATTTTCCGAATTTTTACTTGTCTTTGAACTTCGGCATTTTTTTGGCAGGAGGATTTTTGAAACGTTTGTTTTTAACACAAGTTTATGGCTTAACAGATCATAGTCATATATTCAGCATGACGACACTGGAGATGAGGTTATGAAAGTGGTAGGAGTTAGTATATTACGATTCTGATTCTGCTGCAGATTTGCTGGGTGCCACTGGGACAGTCATTTAATCATGTGTCTTAGTTTCCTCCTTGCGAAATGGAAAGCACAGTCTCTGCCTTACCTTCAAGATCTTATTTAAGAAGAAATCTATGAATAAATATAAAAACTCTCTTTGAGGTTTTAAATACTCTCAACATATGAATTTATGCATGCTAAGTAGATTCAATAACATATTGAATACACAACATTGCAAAATACTAAGAAGTTCCAGAGTGTCGTATAATCTCGAAAGCTTCATCTTTCCCTACTCCTTCTTATCTCCCTTCTCCTTTTTATTCTCGTCTTTCTCCTTTTCTTCTTTCTCCTCTTTTACTTTTCTGTTACATGTGACAGTATTTCTGGTTCCATCATTTTGGTGGAAAACTGCAGTGCACACCAATCTGGATAAATTTGTAAAATGATAAGGAAAATACATGCTTGGTGATCACTAGAAACTCTGTCCTCTGCATCTTTTTTATGACATCTGCTTGATAGTTAAACATGCTGATGAATTAGGCTGGATAACTGGGGAGTCACCAGTACCAATGAAGAGAGGAAGGATGTGTTCATAACTCCCTGTGAAGTGGTCAAACTGTGCACAGGGAAGAGCACTCACCTCAGAGTCTGAAGACCGGAGAGGAAGCTCAGAGTCTCTTACTGACTTTGTAGTAGTGATTTATTACTATGTCATCTTATAAAATAAAAGTTACAGCATTTACTTATTTGAAAATTCAATCAATCAGAAGAATGTTACCCTTTCAATGAGCAAAAAATTCAAATTCAAATTTAGGATTCTGAATGGCAGACTCAGTCCTCGCCTCTTCATCAACAAAAATAAAATAAAGCAACAGCATCAGGTTTTACGTAACCCTTAAAATGTCTTTGTAAAACACATTTTGAAAACCCCTTATCTGTATTATCTTTGCCTAATTTCTGGCTTAGACATTAAATTCTGGGACTAGTTTGCTACTAACAGCTGTTAGAAAGAAGGAAATGAAGGAGGGAGGGAGGAAAGAAGGGAAAAAGTAAGGAGGGAAAGGAGGAAGGAAAGGAGAGTAGGAAGGAGGAAAGAGAAGAGAGGATAGAGAGAACAATTTCTCAGTCCAGATAGGTGTCTGCCAGATCCCTGGCACTCATTTTGAATGGTTTCTAGTTATTTGACTGATTCTACAACACTGAATCCTCCAGAAAATAAGTAAAGCTTTACAAAAAAATGTTAAAATCTAACTGATTTCCCTAACACTTTCCCTATATTTTCTAACAGTCTTGTAGCATCCATAGTTAGGATTGCATGGTTAAAAGAGCATGACATTTTAATAAGAGAGTCATTGGTAGTACGCAACTCCAGGGCCTCAAAATTCATACATCTGATTGTCTGCTTACTTTTGTCAAGAAATACACTAGGTTATTTTGCATTTATTCATTCACTTTTTTTTACATACCATATGTCATCTCCTGTGCTATGTAGATCATGGTGATATGAGAATGAATAAGGTATGGTCCCTTCTCTAAGGGAATGTGCTAAGACAAGAGAAAATAAATATACACTTTTTCAAATTTAAGGTGATCAATCTAACATGTTGGCTGTTGGTGGCATTTTCATTGTTTTAGCCTATTTCAAGAACCAGTGGACATTAACATGAGTCTTAACCCTGTCACATATTTCTCTGGCATGTGAGTGGGCAGAGGGTAAAAGGAGGATTTTGCTGATAATGCTCAAAAATTTCCTACCCAACTACAAAAAACAGATGGTCTTGTTTCAGTAAAGCTTCAGGAAAAATGGAGGAGGACCCAGCAGGGTGAGAACTAGCCACAGATACAGTAGCCATTCAACTTGGTGCTATAGTAACATTTTTGGCTATGGGTTTGGAAACCCCCTAGAGTAAGTGTTGAGGACACTGAAAAGAGGGCATTGCTAAATGTGAAGAGTCTTCCAGCTCATCTGCTGTGTCAGCTTCCACAAACCTACTGACTGTAGAGGTAAGCAGTAGGTGTGCCATGCTGTTTATAACCATATTCTGTCCCAGACAACTTCCTGTTTTCTATCCACCTGTCTATTTGATCTTACCTTTGTCCTTGACTCCATTTGCTGCCCATAAGTACACATTGTCATTTTTTACTAGGCTGCCGTTCTTTAAAGGACTTGGCTCAGATTCATCCTATCGGCTCTTTCCACTTAGGAACCTTACACGTAAAAGACCCTGCTAGAAGGTGTCCCTTAGAACCAACAAAAGAAAGGAAGTGTATTTTGATTGCCAAGGACACTGCAAATTGTGCACAACAAGTAATCTTTTAAAGTATTTATGACGGCCTACCAGATGCCCTCATGACGTCCCTTCCCTCCCTTGAAACTTCGCAAAACTGAAACTGTGTAAACATTTTCCCCTTGTATTTTGTCTTTGTTTTTATGTCTTTAGTGAAGCCTATCAGAAGACCTGGATATGGAAAAACATCTTGCCTTTTTATCTTGTCAATCCCTTAGCTCTGTCAGTTGACATAATCTCAAATGGATCTCAAATAACCTTCTTGTAGCCTCCGTGCCTTATTCCCCAAGGTGTCTGTGAATGTAGCATTTCCAAATAAGTCAAAGTCAAACTGTAAGATTCTGGATGTCCTTTACTTTGCTTTCTCAACACGAAGACTATCTCATCAGCATTTACCGGGTTATTTGTAGTATAGTCATAATGGCCTACATGCCTATTCTATATTTTCTGTCTTCTTTCAACCAAGAACATGTCTTACTTCACATATAGACTTATTTTTTGCTTTTATTAAACTGAATGAGTATTCCCTCTGAAAAATCTTATTTCAAAAGTATTGGAATATTAAGAAAATACTTGAAAAACCTATAACCTTTAAACTGGTGTAATGGTGCTTGTATTTATTCAGACAATACTCCTCATATCAAAAATTAGATAGAGTCAGTGACAAATTATTATCTTTTTCACATTATTTTGTTTTATATGTGTGACTTTTCAATTTTTTTCATTGTAAAAGTAATATATCTATATAATAGGAGTTTGCAAAAAAGTATATAAATAAACAAATCACTCAACTCCATACCCTTAATGTAACATCTCAAATTAGTATTTTATTTTTTGTTTGTTTGTTTGTTTGTTTGTTTGTTTTTTGTGGTACGCGGGCCTCTCACTGTTGTGGCCTCTCCCGTTGCGGAGCACAGGCTCCGGACGCACAGGCTCAGTGGCCATGGCTCACGGGCCCAGCCGCTCCGCGGCATGTGGGATCTTCCCGGACCGGGGCACGAACCCGTGTCCCCTGCATCGGCAGGCGGATTCTCAACCACTGCGCCACCAGGGAAGCCCTCAAATTAGTATTTTAAAGTATTCTCCTGCATGTGTATTCCTATGCATATTTTGAAAGTTGTAACCATGAGAAGCATATTGTGTTTCTCTTGCTTTTTTTCACGTAATACATATCCTGAGCATTTCCCCATATTGTTATGCAGTTATCATGAACATTGTATATTGAGTTTTTACTCCTCTTCTTATAATGGTAAATGGTCATAAGGTTTACTTTAAACATAAATCACTGTGGCTTCTTAACCATGTTTTGAAATATGAAGGCTTGTTATTTTTCAAGACTGCTAGACTAAAGTGTTCAGCATGAATAACATGAAATACCATTGCTTGCAATTCTGGCCTTAATTTGGTGACTTGTAGCTCTTTCTCTCTACCTACCATGTAATGAGGAGCTCTTGAAGAAGCTGGCAACGGAAACACAGACATAGGTCTGTGACTCGTAACACTGTCTGATGACTGCCCAGACTTACAGCTAGGTGTTTGGAACCTTGCTCCTCTTGAGGTTTGTTCCAATTTTAATTGAAGCTGCTCAGCTAAGGCTTAACAAAGGCAGGCAGATCCAGTGGCAAGATAAATAAAGGGCAATCTGAGAGCAGCACTTGGAGAGACCTGTGGCAGACTGTGTTAACACAGTGACCCTGGGTTCATTAGAATAAAGAACCCCCTGCAAGGTAGGGCCAACCAAATCAGTCACATCTACATGTGGATCTATGTATAACTTATATGCATATATCGTCTTAACCCATAGGACTCTCTATTCAGAGGTTCTGTTACTTAAATTGAAGTAATTTACTAGATAACAATTGTTGGCTTATTTGTCTGTAATATTTAACTCCAAAGTACACGGAGGAAAGTAGTTCAAAGAAGACTTATGATAAATCTCTGTTGCCCTTTGAAGGATTTGCAAAACTGCAACCCGATTATGAAGAAACTAAATGAAAGAGGAAAAATTCTCTAAGTAAATCTAGGCAGTTGCTTGACTCCTGTTTTAATGTAAACACATGTTAAATGGAAGACACTTTATTCTTAGGATCACAAATATCTATAGCCTCCTTAGGAATCCTGGATTCCTAAAACTGCCATAGACCATGAGAAGAGAGCTGAGCTTATTGACCAGCAGGAAGATGTATGAAGCTGGAAAAGGACAGAGTAAGATTCAAATATGGCACTGCCTAATACATGTTAGAGGTAGAAAGTAGCCAAGCTATGCTATGCTAAATCATCTCATCAATAATCGAGGTCTTTTCCAGAAATCTAATTCCATTTGATTAATATCTTGGATCAAGTAAGGGTTGCATTAAAATTCAGAAGATATTTGCATTGTGGGTGTATTTTTTTAAATTATGTAAAGTCCTCTTAGCTTGTCAGACAAAACCTAGACTAGACTTAAGGCAGGCCAGAAAGGAGATGCCAGGTTGGGTGACTTTCAAACATGGTCTTACAAGGCTCCTGATATTATGAAAGTTGGTTTCTCTAGGAACTTCATTTACCACTAACACACTTATAGGCATGTCTTAAGAAGTTAAGAGGTTTGTCTAAGTAGAATGAAAGAAAAAAAGAAAGAAAGGAAAGAAAGAAAGAAAGAAAGAAAGAAGGAAAAACAAGATAGTGCATAAAAAGATTTGGTTAGAAATTGAATTGACATATGGCAATGGATTTTCTTCCTGCTCTATGTCAAGAAATGAGCCATGTGACTGAGGATTTACTTCTGTGAAAAGGAGAAGCCAATACTGGGCAGTGGAAACTCGTAGGTTCTGAAGGTCAACAGGTTGAACTTAATTCTGACTCAAAAATTTACTACCTGTATGACCTTGGTCAGAGCCTCTGAATGTCAATTTTATTAATTGCAACTTACCTATTATTTGATAAATCAAAAATACTTATTGGGCCCTTCCTTGGTACCAGGCATTAGTCCAACTACTGTAAAATTTTAGCAATAAAAGAACTCTGCCCCTTCCAGAGTTTATCTTCTAATACTTTTAGGATTATTAAGCTGATTAAGTGAGAGCCTGTATTTAAATCTTCTTGCATAGTGCCTAGTACAGAGTAAGTACTCAATAAATGTTCATGTTCTTCTATTTCTCCAATATACTACTGCTTCCAAATTCATGAATAAAAATCTTAAGCCAGCGTAGTAGGACTTTGACACCTTTTGACTTAACCTTTCCCTGTCAAATGTAGACTTATTAAACAACAGACAAGATTAGTCTTCTCCATTTCAGATATAACATCCTCTACCCATTGATAACAAACTTAAATGCCTTTAACGTCCAGCCAGAGAGGTAAATGAGGGAATTGAGTTGCAGTGAAAGAAAACGGCAGTGGTGGGGAATATGCAGCCACTAGGATACATGTCAAGTCTATAAGGAATTCCAGCCAATTGTTGTCATGGTGATAAATGAGCTCAGTATTGCCATATCTCCTAATTTGCAAGGGAAGTAGGAAATCCAGTTTATTATGTGAAATTTCCAGATTGTGAAGTATAGGCAACTAATTAATAAACACACTCACAGAGTATAGCAATTCTTTGCACACATAGTAAAATAAATCAATAGCCCATGTGTCTGTAACCTCTCTACTCTAATAGCTTTTTGCTCACATATCTACCTACAGGATTGATGATTATTAAACCCAGATTAAATCAGATCATCTCTCTTTCTCCAAGTCCTTCAGAGTCTCTTCATTTTCTACATTAGAAGATGTTCACATCTGGTGAGCATCACAGTCACTCTGGAAACTTAAAAATACAAGTTTCTAGAGCTCAGCCTACTAATTAGAATCTCTAAAAATATAGTAAATAATCTGTCCTTTTAAAATACTTTCCCAGATGATCCTGATGATGAGCCAGGCATGGGAACTAAGGATGTACAGAATGAAGGATAATTTTTTAACATAAAAGTTCCTTCAAAACATTATCTTTTTATTTCACTGATTAATATTCTCTTACCCTCAGTCTCCAGCCACACCAGGAAGGTATGTGGCATGACTTTCATGCTTGATGCATCTGCCAATAAAGCCCACTTTGTCACCCTTCTACCTTCTCTCACACAAAACTCTTACTGATCTTTCAAGCACCAGTTCTAATGTTACATCTTCTCCAATGCCTTTGTGTTCTATTAGGTAAACTTGGCTGTTCCTTCTTTGCAAAGTCAAAACACTTTAGACTTACCTGATTTAATGATCTCTGCCATGATGTGTTTTCATTTTTTGTTCCTATATGTGTCTTCTCCCTACCTATTGCCTTAGTCAGCTTGAACTGCTATAACAAATATATATCATAGACAGGGTGGCTTAAGCAGCAAACATTGATTTCTCACAGCTCTGGAGGCTTGAAAGTCTTAGATCAGGGTACCAGCAGATTCAGTGTCTGTGGAGGCTCAGCTTCCTGGTTTGCAGATGGCTGTCTTCTCACTGTGTCCTCCTATAGCCAAGAGAGAAATCATCTCTCTTGTGTCTCTTCTTATAAAGGCACTAATTCTAATCATGAGGGATCCACCCTCATGACCTATCTCCAAATACCATCACATTGGGGATTAGAGCTTCAACAGATGAATTTTAAGGGGACACATCCATTTAGTACATAGTGTTCAGGGCATATTCAGGTTTCTAGAAAATGTTTGATAGCAAAAAAATGAAAATATTAATCTGAATAGATTACCAAGTATAGTAACTTTGCTTTATTCTTCACTAAGTTCTCATTTTATTCACTTACTGGGGGATGTTCCAGTAAGGAAAATTAGAGTGAATCAGAAGCAATCCACTAGGTACTTAATTTGCAGGGCTTAAGTTTTTAAATTTTGATTTTGCCCCTTAAAATTTGAACTAAGACTAAAGCAAAAAATTCATTTTCTAAATCATTTTTAAAAATTCTTCCATCACTTTAGTCATACATGGTTTTGAAAATGCTGCAAATTACATGGTACCCATGGTAATGCTACAGTTTTTTAAAATGTCGATCTCTTTGTGAAGTTTTGGTCCCAATTTAAGGGTACCCTGCTCAGGAGCTAGAAATCTCTGTGGAGGCGAGGGCTAGACAGTGTGACAGGGAGGCATGCAGGGAATCCTGTTCAGCAAGACTAATGCCAGGAGACATTTAAGTCTGTAACAGTAGCCAGGGACTCAGACAGCTTTACTAATGTGTCAACAGGCTGAGAAAAGAAGGCACCACAGCAGGGTGACAAGGACGAGTTCTGTGTGTTCATCGATCTGCAGTCTCCCATGGAAAACTCCACATATTTTTGAATATCTTAAGCGGTGTTATTGATGGAGCTCCTGCCAGCTGAGAGGGGAATTGGAGTCATCACACTCATTTTTCATGTCATGTTGGTACTGTCATTTAAGAACTTAATATATACATAGGTGATGCAGGAAAGGAGGGATATTGAGTATCTCATCAAATTATTTTGGGTGGGTTGCTGAAGAAAATTGCAAAGCCCCAGAAAGTGAAAGGAGTATGAAATCTGCCCAAACCGTATTGTACGTGGCTGCTATTGTGGAATTTCTACAGTACTTTGTTACTGAAATCCTCTCTTGCAGCAGGTGATGAATCTTGACTGGGGGAACCAATGGAGCAAAACTCTCTTCGAAGAAAATGATACAAAAAGCTGAGAGAACTTTAATACATGTCTTATTTGTGAGTGGGTATATTCATGGGGCAGAATGAATTTAGGGCATGTCGGTAGATCATAAAGTCATAGGCCTAAGAAGGACTTTGAAAGGTTATGCAATCCACTTTCCTGTCTCCAAGAGGGAAAACCCTTATATTGTATAAAGAAAAAACAAAATAAAACAAAACAAAAAATCCTATAGACCTGTAAAGTGCAGTCAGTTTGAGATATTAATTTCAGTTTTAAATTTATAAATGGCATTGGCTTATAATTCTTTTTTATCATTAAATATTAAATTCATAATTAGTTTCTCATAAAAACAATCAGTTCTGAAGCTCTCCTTCTGTAATGTACTTGATTATTAATTTATCAGTTATTTGAACCAACATACTGCCTACCCAGGTATGATGCTAGGAATAATGTTCTAAAAACATTTATCACAGTTTAATAGGAAAAAAAAGACAATCTTTACTCAGGGTATTTGGGAAGCTCAAAGGAACACCTACCCAAGCCTGGGTTGTGGGGAAGCTTTAGTGAGGGCTTCTTGGAAGTGAATAGCTGCAGGTTTGATATTATTGCTTATTTCACTATTAATGTGTCAATAAATTTTTAAAACCGTTGGTCACAGTGGAACAGCCCTCCTTATGTTCATTTAGATTGTCTTCCTCTACCTCAGATCTGCCCATCATTTCTTGCTCTTTCTTAGGAACCTTACTCTCTTATAGCTTATAAAAATATAGAGACAGGTAGTGACATAAACAAACATCTTCTTTGGTCTTTTGCCCATCCCTAGATATCACCCAAATTATGGCCTTTCTTTCATCACTAACTTTTCTGAAATAATTATACATATCCCTGTCACTCCTTAACCTATTGACATCTGGCTACAGTTCCTACTGCGTCTCCAACATAGGTCTGACAGCGATTGCTTTGCACGCCAAGGAGCTTTTGACTCCTCTCATTTGACCCCTTTGCAGCCTACGGCATCCTTGACTACTCTGTACCTTAGGAAATCTTCTCTTTCTTTGGCTTCCAAAGCACCTCTCTCCTCCTCCTGCTGCCATGCCCTTTACTGTCTCTTTTCGTTTCCTTTCCCTTAACTTGCATCACAAGTAATGGTGATCCCTGTGGTTCCATTTTTATCCTCATTTCATATCTCTCTCTCTCTTTTCTTCTCCCAGTATATACTCTTTTTATTGATTTTCTCAACTTCCAGTTCTTCAGTTACCCTTAATATTCTGGTAAGTCACAAATCTCTGTCTCCCACACAGATATTTTTGCAGAGCTAAGCCGTAAGACTCGTTGTATGTTGCATAGTTTTACTGGCATACACTTCAAGTCTCTGTGACTCAGAGCGTCCAACACGGAACTTCTCATGCCACTCCTGGCCAGCCCCTTCTCCTATGTTTCCCGTCTATTCATGGAATGGCACCACCACTCACATTCTGTTTGTCAGACTCCACTATTTCTTGACCTTTATGAACCCCACCACATTCCTATTGGTTTTACCTCTTTTATATTCTCCTGCCATTAAAAAGCAGTGACTATTTCTAAAGCCTTGACAATTTTTTTCTCATTAATTTCAAAAACGGCACTATGAAATCTGAAGATAGCTAGAATCACAGAGACTTGCTAGAGGAGGACCATGTCTGATACTAGGGCAGAGAAGATTAGGGTCCACGGTCAGCAAATGTGTAGTGTATGTGATGACTGTTATCCAACTTCATAATTTAGCTACTCCTCTTTCTATCCCCCAGGAGGCCTCTGATGCCAAATGGCATAAGGAAAACAAATTTATCACCCACAAATTATTTTATTTCATTATAAAAAACAAGCATTGGGCTTCCCTGGTGGCGCAGTGGTTGAGAATCCGCCTGCCAATGCAGGGGACACGGGTTCGAGCCCCGGTCCGGGAAGATCCCACATGCCGCGGAGCAACTGGGCCCGTGAGCCACAACTACTGAGCCTGCGCGTCTGGAGCCTGTGCTCCGCAACAAGAGAGGCCGCGATAGTGAGAGGCACGTGCATCGCGATGAAGAGTGGCCCCCGCTTGCCACAACTAGGGAAAGCCCTTGCACAGAAACGAAGACCCAACACAACTAGACAAAGCCCTCGCACAGAAACGAAGACCCAACACAGCCATAAATAAATAAATTAAAACAAAACAAACAAAAATAACACGCATTGTCTGTATTTCTAAAAGAATGATTCAGATTCATAAAGACAAAGAAAAGTATTCCTACTGCAGGAATCTCAGAACTGTGGAATTAAGTAAGGAATTAATTAATACAGACTTCCCTGTATACTATTACAAGATAATTAAAAGTCAACCTTGATTTGATTAAGGCAGTGTGCTTTGGACAAGAAATCCACTATGCTGTACAAATCATAGTGAGGGAGGATAGAGGCTACTACAAGATGAATTTGAAGATACAGTCTGGGTCAGGTTGATGGAAAGACCCTGTAGACCAAGCAGTGGTTTAGCATTGTCCCAAATGCAATGGGAAGCTTCCTAAGCTTTATTATCTGGGATGTAATATAATTCTGTCATTTGTGTGACTTGGTTTGATTTATATAAG
The DNA here is from genome assembly GCF_002837175.3 of Physeter macrocephalus. Lineage (NCBI taxonomy): Eukaryota > Metazoa > Chordata > Mammalia > Artiodactyla > Physeteridae > Physeter > Physeter macrocephalus. The sequence continues at coordinate 92,272,569 of NC_041229.1, read as the reverse complement.
CAAAAAAAAGGATCAACATATGACAATGTCTAAAGTTAGGTAGTAATAAACATGGAGAGAAATGAAAAATTTGGAAGTATATTTTGAAGTTAGCATTACCAAATCTTTTGACGGACTGGGTGTGATTAGAAAGTATCAAAAATATCTCCTAGGTTCTTTGCTTGAGCAAGTGGGTGGATAACAGTACTAATTATAAGACTGGAGGAGAAACAGAATTTGGAGAGGTGTCAAGAGTTGTGTTTTAGAGGTATCAAATTTTACTGACTCTTGATACCTCTAAAACACAACTCTTGACACCTCTCCATAAAAAAATAAAATAAAGTGTAAAATATGATGATTTGAAGAAAAAAAAAAGAGAGTGTTTTAGCTAGTGGGAAGCAGCTGCATAGCACTGGGAGATCAGCTTGGTGCTTGTGACCACTTAGAGGGGTGGGATAGGGAGGGTGGGAGGGAGGCTCAAGAGGGAGGGGATATGGGGATATATGTACACATAGAGGTGATTCACTTTGTTATACAGCAGAAACTAACACAACATTGTAAAGCAATTACACTCCAATAAAGATGTTAAAAAAAAGTTAGTGTTTTAGCTGTGTTAAATTAGAAATGCCTATTAGATGGTTAAGTTCAGTGTGCAGTTGTGTATATCAATCTGAAGTTGTATTAGTTGTTATATTTCATAGAAGGAGAACCCTATCATGTTTAGTTGCTTTTATTTAAATAGTAACCAGGTTTTCCTCTGGGCTGACATAGCTCTAAGGATATGGAGACCTAAAACCTGACAATGCAGGAGGCTTCTTATTGGGCACAAACAACACAGTCACATCTGGCTACACTGATTCCTAGTCTACCTACTTATACAACTTTGAGAAAGGAAATAATCAGTTCTCGGGTAGGCGGGGATACTTTAAGTTGTATTTCTAAAATGTTTCTGAGAGATGTTACAATGTCATCAACAAAAATTCCCAGATCACAGGTAGGTTGTATGTCAGTCTTGTCTGAACTTCACCTCTGGTCATTTTTGGTGCCCGTCTTGGTAAAGAAGACATATTTTCTGGCCGCGTCAGGTTTCTGGTCCTGTTGGTTATGTTAGGGAAATTGGAATGAAAGGGAAAGGGAAGGATAAGGTGCCTAAGAGTTAGAGGGCATTGGGGAAGAATGGCTAATGCAGTTGTGAAGGAAAAGTAATAGAGAGAGAATAGGTAAAGAGAGAGTGAAGGAAAGATGGTGGAATTCCAAGCTGGGATAAAGGGTTGAATACTTTGACCTCTAAAGATTAATTTATAATTATTTAGTGGACAGTTTAGTTTCTATGAAATGTAATTATTGCTTCCTAAGGGATGAGGATTTGGAGACCTGCAAATATGAGGGCATGGGGAAACAGCAACAAGCTCATTTTGGAGATACCTTTGGAAGCAGTGGAAATTATATAATATACATTGCCAGGGTTTTCAACTATGGGTAGGAACAATGCCCAAGTCTCAATGGTGGACCTCCAAGCCAGAAATTCTGAAAGGCTCTCCTTCATCCTATGTTAACTGCAAATTAACATATGTCTAGAGAGGGAAGCCCCCATGTTTTCAGCATCCCCCACTGTGACAGTGCAGCCAGTGTTTATGCTTCTGGGGAGATTATTGCCAACTCTCTGCCCTGGGAGTGCCTGGGTGCCAATCGGCCAGCAATGTCACATCATTCCTCACTGTTAGTTAATAAAAATGCTGAGGAAAGAGTGCTTTTCTAGGAGTGGAGTAATGCTGTATGCTGCTTTCGTGAATTTTATGGAAGAAGAAACTTACGTGGGCATTGGTAAGATATCATAATTCTGAAATGCACTAATTATGCCAAAGTTTGTGGGTGGCAAATCAATAGTTTTCCAGGAAAACTGAGTAACACTCCACTACACATTGAACTTCTTTAAAAACAGTGCTTTCCAATGGTTCGGAGGAAAAAGTAGCAAAAAGCAATAGTAATATGCTCAATTCCAGATCCTGTTATCTGCAGCAGGGGGACAATAATAGCTTTTATAAATGCTGAGGGCCAGTGTTTCCTGCTACTGGGACCATTTTGAGCTTTATTCTCCACCTTGTGCACAGACTTCCTGCCGTATCATTCTCTAAAATTGTTATGTTATCTGATGCTTTTACATCGTCTCACTGTGCTCCCCAAGTTTTGAGTATCATATTCTTGACTTGGGATTCACAGTAAATGAACCAAAACATAGAGTCATTACTTTCTGCCTTTTTGTCTCCAGTGACTTGTGTAACACCATGTTTTTCTGTTTGATATTTGCAATAGAAATATTAGCTGTCAACAAGAAAAAAAAATATGAATGATGCTGAGAAGGTCTCTGAAGGGGAAAAAACATTCAAACCTGAAATTTTTAACTGAGACTCCCTTTGTCAAAAAGGGAGAAGAGAAAAAGCAATCAACAGAACGATGAAGAAGTTTCAATTCTGCAGTCTTTTCATTAAGAAGGGTTAGATATTTCTTAAATTATTTTTTGTCATAAACAGATGACTTTAATGGGTGCTTAAAAAGAAAAACAGGCAATAACTCATCTGGAACTTTTTCCAATTCCTAATTTATTATGGATAGATTATATATAGTGTATGGTCAGCATCAAACATAAGGACTGATAAAGGACATCGAAGATGATCTAACTCAAGTTTTTTTTAATTTGATAATTAAGGAAACTTAAAATGAGAAAAAAATTATATATGCCCAATATGAAGACAGAGCAGGGCATGCTTACTTCTAAGGCCAATATTTCTCCCAACAATCCAGTTAAAGATGGTACTGCAGTACAACTGAGTCATATAAATTCATATGCACAAAATGTAACTTGGATTTATAAATACTTAGTCAACTATAATGATTTTTTTTGTTTTGGTTGCCATAGTTTTCTAATAAGTGTGTCAGATCTCATTCAAGCTTCAGGCATGGACAGTTTGTGAACAGTTAGCAAAAGAAGTTGTAATTCCCAGGAGCCAACATGGCTCCTCTGAGAAGATACAGTGTCACACTTACTTCACAGTTTTCTTCTCTAGGGTTCCTTCATTGGCAGATTAGGAGAAAATAGTTTTCTTGTTTGACTGCATTTCAGAAAGACAATTGATAAAATCTTTCAATATCCTTACGAACAAGATAGAAACATAAATGTTAGATGAGAGTACTAATTGGTGGGTTCATAGTTTATTTTAAATTAATATTGTATCAGTCTTATAGTTTTTAAGGTCTGTTTTAAGGAAGAGGGATTAGCTTTCCTTTTTGTGGTTTTGGAACATGGTACCAGGACCAACGGGTAGAAGTCAAAGATATAATTTGATTGGTTTTCAAATATAACCTTTCTTAAGAGGTAGTGATTTTACCATCTTTGGAAGTATTCAACCAAAGAGAGAAAAGCCTACATCTGACAGGGTTTGAGATAATCTAGTACAACAGTTCTCAGAATATTTGGTGTCAAGATCCATTTATATTCATATAAAATTACTGAGATCCAAAAAAAGCTTTTGTTTATGTACATTATATCTATTAATAAAATGAAACAAAATTTTAAGACAGTAATTGGCTTCAAATAACAATAGTGGGCTTCCCTGGTGGCGCAGTGGTTGAGAATCCGCCTGCCGATGCAGGGAACACGGGTTCGAGCCCCGGTCCGGGAAGATCCCACGTGCCGCGGAGAGGCTGGGCCCGTGAGCCATGGCCGCTGAGCCTGCGCGTCCGGAGCCTGTGCTCCGCAACGGGAGAGGCCACAACAGTGAGAGGCCCGCGTACCAAAAAAAAAAATAATAACAAAAGTAAATGTGTTACATGTTAGCATAAATAGCACAGTTATATGAAGATATCTATTTTTCAATAAAAGTTAATGAGAAGAGTTGCATTATCTTACCTTTCTCTGGTTTAACAGCAGAGAGCTGGGTTCTCATTCAGTCTGTAGAGATACGTGGTTTTATTTTAGGTACAGAAAAATATAGGCCCTCACACAGATATGTAGTTTGAAAGGAGGTTGCTTTAATTACCTTTTCAGATAATTGTGAATATATGAAAGCTCAACAAGCAGAAGTTTCTTAAAGGTTAACTGCAATGTAGAATCTGAGACCATACCAATGAGCTCTCCTTATCTGTTACATTACAAGGCATTGGTCTAACTTGCCCTTTGATCTTTTACCCACATTTGGAAAATACAGGTTCACTGAGTTATACAGATCTTCTAACTATCGACAAATTTTATTATATGATATCAAAAAACACATTTATTAATATCATCACCCATCTAATAATAAAATTGTTTTAAGTATTGGGAAGCTGTCAAACTCATTGTGATGAACAATCTTCCAAAATTCTAATATTTTCTTGAAAGATCAAATTTGATCATAGGACACAAATAGTGTCAGTTGTTCTCTTTGACGTGATGGGCTTACTTGTCAATTTTGGAACAAATGCTTGCCTGCAAGTATCCAAGCAAGAAAAACCATAGTTTGTTTGTCAGTTTTTTTATCAGATGAAAATGGAGTTCTATGAAAAAGCATCTGATTTAGCTCACAACACAATCATACAAGTGCTTTTCTTTGAGATGACCATTATACTTCCTTAGTGTAGAAGAAAGCACTTTCTTTGTATTTCACATTTTATTACATGGAACAACAAAAAAAGTGTTACTCAAAAGTCAAGATTAAATAAAATTAATAACATTTACTGCTTCATTAAAGACAATCTTAAGTGAAATGGACATTGTTTTGCTACCAGTATGTGAGTTTGAAATACAGTGACTACTAATTTAATCTAGTGCTGCCACCTTGATTCCTGCTAAGGTACCCCCAGCATTGCTTCTGTACCATCAGTGAAAATATCAACTCAGTGAAAAAGGCAAACCATGTATTAGTATCAGTATAAATACTCTTTTTTTTTGAATTGTATTTTATTTATTTTTTATACAGCAGGTTCTTATTAGTTATCCATTTTATACATATTAGTGTATACATGTCAATCCCAATCGCCCAGTTCAACCCCCCCCACCACTTCCCCCCCTTGGAGTCCGTACATTTGTTCTCTATATCTGTGTCTCTATTTCTGCCCTGCAAACTAAATATTCTTTTGACCTTATGGAATCCTGAGATAGTCTAGGGACTCCTTATTCTTCCACAAACCACGATGTCAGACCCACTGATCTAGTGATCAATAGCACAGAGTCTGGATGAGACTACTTTGTTTTGAATTCTGGCTCATCTACTTACAAGTTGTGTGACTTTGGGCAAGGTACACAACATTTCTCTTTCCTCATCTATAAAGTGGGGAAAATCAAAATATCTATCACACAGGCAGTTGTGAATAGTTAAGGAGAAAATGTTATAAACCAAGTAGCACGCTACTTGACATATGTCACTGCTATGGTGATAACGATCCAGTGGTTACATTGTAAAAGAGTAAAATTGTGTGATTTTGAGCAAGTAGAAGTTAGAATAAATTACCTTTAAAATACATTCAAGTTTGAGATTCTCTGATTATTTTTGATGTGTAAAAACCACCACTACTATTACCACCGAACTTAGGATATAGCTGCATCAGAAGATGTTTTGAGGAGAGGAAGCTAAATCTTCCCCATTTCCAAAGTCAACCCAAATAAACACACCTATGAGTAAAAATAGAAAGGATGCTAGGTAAAGTCAACTTCAAGCCTACCCCTTCCAACTAGTATGTTGTATGTAAATCCCTTTTGTGTAAAAGTTAGTGCCGTACTTTTGCCTTGTTTCTAACTTTTTGCAGTGTGACATAGTGGTTCATGAGGGCTGTGAAACGTGAGTGTCTGAGTTTGAATCCCACCATTCTCTTTTACTAGCAGTGGGGCTAGGGGCATTTTCCTTAACTGCTTTGAACCTCAGTTTCTTTCTCTGAAGAATGAGGATAATATTTGCACCTACTTCATGGAGCAGGTATGAAGATTCACATTTGTAAAGTGCCTAGAACAGGGCCTGATACAGAATAGATATTCAAAGAAAATTCTCAATTTCCTTTGTCAAAAAAGGTACCATTTCTGGCAAACTTTTACATACCTGATGGGCAATGTATATATTTCATGTTTTTTGGAACTGTCCTAGGCTTGGGATTTCAGAGATAAATAAACTAATTTTATATCCTTCAAGGCTCTAAGAGTCAAAAGGTAAAGACGGCTTTAAAAGAATTGTCAGTGAGCATGAATTACATAACTATTGGTTTGGCCAAAAAGTTTGTTCGGGTTTTTCCGTAAGAATGATCACAGCGTTTTCTGTGGGCTCAGTATAGCTGTACTCAGCCTATCGGCTAATTCATTCCAAAAGGAATGGTAAGCATGATTTTACTGGCTGCTGATCAGTTTGTTTTATCCTCTCTCAATACTAGAAAAGGAATAATTTCCAGAGTGACGTGACATGTTTAGGGGTTTGAGCGTAGGAGTTCTATCCCTAGCTTCTTATGAACTGGAAAAAATGGAGTAACTTGAGAACCAGTCTATATTATCACCAAAGACAAAAAAACAAAACAAACAAACAAACAAAAAAAAAAACAACAGAACCAGTCTATATATTATCACCAAAGACAAAAAAACAAAACAAAAAAAAAAAAAAAAAAAAAAACAACTGCTTTACTCCTGTGAGCAGACACTGCAGGAGCCAATATATCCATGGAAGAACCAGCTGGACTTGATCCTGTCCTGCAACTCATCAAAAGCCTTGGGAGGTCAGTTACCGTTGCAAAATCTCCTAAGCATTGATCCTCACAGAGGCAGGAAGAGTTCAGCTGGGTTTTTTAATCCCACAAGGAGTCAGAGGCATTGGCACTAGGCAAATCCTCTTTTAATTTGCTCACTGAGAAAATTCAATCAAGACATCATTAAAAGAAAAGAGACCAGCATGGCACCATTTGTCAAGTCTATCCCTGAGCTATTACTGTGTTTCGAGGGTTGGTGAGAGATGGGCAGAATTATATTTTCTTGATTCTGAATAAGCTTCTGTGAAAGAGCCCAAAATTCTCCTCAAGTCAGAAACCAAGAAAAAAAAAATATATATATATATACATATAAATACCCATTACCCACCTGTAACCTGCTGAGCCCTTCACTCAGCAGCAGATGACCAATTAAGCAACACCACGTTCTGCGCTCAGATACCAGATTCAATTTGGAAACCCCTGGGGGAAATTGGAATCATGAATGAAGGATGCCAGTTGAAAAGCAGGGATTTCTGAAGAGTGATTTGAAAGCAGAGCAAAAATTACGAGGAGCTTTGAAGTCAGGCAGACGAGAGTAAATCAAAAGTCAGACATTTGTTATTTTAGGCAAGTTATTGTACTCTCCGAGTTTCTGTTCTCTCATAGATAAAATAGGAATATCACTACTTCGCAAGTGTTTTATAATTAAATATTCAACTTATATCAAGAGTTTGGCAAATTGAAAATATTTCCTTAGACTGAACTCCTCTCCTTTTACATAGGCATGGTCAAGTTAGGAGGCTTTTGTCAACAGGTTGTAAGGGTTGGAATACCACCTCTGCCACATCCTGGATGCTTGACCTGGGAGAGGGTACTGCATTTCTTCAAATCGCTGTTTGCTCAGATATAGCTTAATATAAAAATGTATCCTATGTCAGAGGGTTTTTGTGAGGATATATACTAAATATACTATTATGCAAAAAGTGCTTACAGAGTTCCAAGGAAAGAACCAGAACTCAACATAGCTTATGTTGTCACTATCTACTCGAGAAACTGAAGGCAAACATTGGTCTCGCCTTTGCATCATGAGTATTTTTTGACAAACTGGCAACTGTCTCATTCTTGTATTTTTCTATTTTGTACTTTGAATTCTTATATGTTCATCACTTTTGCCTTTTTAATTGACAGTTCAAAATATTAAATATTGCTCTACAAATTGTAGAAATATATAATATATCATTTAGATAGATTTAATTACAGAGTACCACTGCTCTCAAGGCTAATGGGAATGATAATAACTATATTTTAACTATAACCATTGTTCTTGTTTTATGGTGGTGGGGCCGGAAAAATGGAGAACTAGCTTTTATATTCATAAATTGTACAATAGCATCCCTGCAGTTTTCTCAACCCTGCCTGCAGCCCCAATTCTCGTTCTATTTGATTTGAACTTGTCACCCTTTAAAATCATGGGTCAGGCATTTCTTTACCAATGTTTTCCCCACCTGACCAAGCAGAGCGAAGCTCTCTCTTCTCACCACATCCGGAACATCCTGACCCAAATCTCTTTCTGTGGTACACCATATTGATTTCCTTTTTATTTTGAGACAATTTCAAATTTACAGAAAAGTTGCAAGGGTAATTTGGAGAACTTTCATATATCCTTTAACCACATTCACCATTTTTTGTATTTTCACTACATTTGTTTTATAGTCTCTGTGTGTGTGTGTGTATATGTGTATGTATATATATATTTATAACAATTATATAATGGTTTATTTTTAATCATTTGAGAGTAGGTTATATTCATTATGCCTTCTTACCCCTTGATTTTCACCTACAGTACAGTTATCAAGTTCAGGAAGTTTAATATTGACACAATCATTTTATCTAATTTACAATGATATTCTTGTCCACTTGTTCCAAAAATGTCATTTATGGCTTTTAAAAAAAAAAACTCCAATATTGGATACAGTTTAGGATCGTGAACACATATTGCATTTAGTTGTCATATATCTTTGGCCTCTCATGTTGATTTGTAATTGTTTACTTTCTGGTCTCTATTAGACTTAAGCATTTTGAAGACAGCATTATTTTGTATTTTCATTTGCAATTCTTTCATCATCTAGCATGGTAAATGGTACATAGGATGCACTTACTACATGTTCATTATGAATGATTAAATAAATGAATAAGCTAAATGAAGCAGGAGGATTGGAACAAGAATTTGTTTGAACAGATTTATCAGAGGCTCACCAAAATCACAGAAGAATCGACCACAACTGCAACCACAAAAACAAACAAACAAAATATAATACTTCAGAACACCCTTGGAATTCCATGGGAAACTATCAAGGACATTTGTGAATGATCACAGCTTTTTATTCCTCTATTTCTCTCATTAGATGTACGTCAGAAGATGGAAAGGTGATTGGGCAATAACATAGAGACAGACTAAGTTGAGAGTGTTATATTAATTAGAGTAGATAGTGCAGAATATGTGAGGATGTCCCAAAGTGTGTTGCCGGATTTAGGTAAAGGATATCTGTGAGATCCATATGCCTTGGTATTTGAATTAGAATTAAGAAACTAGAGACAGAGGAAGGAAGTATAGAGAAGGGAGCTCAAACGAGATGAGAAAAACAATATAAGCTACAATCAGTAAAATAAGGCATATAAGCAAGGCAAGGGCATCTATTGAATAAGATTGAGTCCTCTTAGGTTTCCTAGAAGGTCCTAGGGTCTTTGTGTGAAAATAGAAGGCAAAACTGTTTAGAATTGATCTGATAAGCAGCCAAAAGTTACTGAAGGTCTTTAAATAGGGTTCTATTTGATAAGAGTTGTGCTTTAACTAAATGGGGCTGGATCTATCTTCTAGGAAGTTTGTCACCCATTCCTATTTCATAAAAGATAAGATACAGCAAAAATGGTTTATTGAACCTTAGTGTATATGACATGAACATTCTGCAGTTCATACATGGTTGTGATAGTCTTCTTCTAATGGGTATTTCATAGCTATTAAAACTTAAGAAGAAAATGGTTTGGGGTTTTACTTTTAATGATAAACTGGTTAAGACCTTTGAGATTTTCCACATCCCAAAGCTGAATATCTACCAAACTACAGGAGAAGAAAGAAAAAAAAAGTGCATCTTTGTTACCATACTTACAATGAAGTAATTTTCCCCCCATTAACTGAAAAACAAAACAACAAAAACAAAAAGGGAGATAAATTTACCCTCTTCGAGTCAGCAATAATTTAGGGGAAGAAAAAGCAATAGACTCGGAACTGTGTAAATTTTTTTTTTTTTTTTTTTTTTTTTCGGCACGCGGGCCTCTCACTGCTGTGGCCTCTCCCGTTGCGGAGCACAGGCTCCGGACGCGCAGGCTCAGCGGCCATGGCTCAGGGGCCCAGCCGCTCCGCGGCATGTGGGATCTTCCCGGACCGGGACACGAACCTGTGCCCCCTGCATCGGCAGGCGGACTCTCAACCACCGCGCCACCAGGGAAGCCTGAAACTGTGTAAATTTTAATGACCGACTCATTCTTTCTGAAACATGTACCAGGAAGAAAAAAGTGTGTATTTCAAAAGACAATGCTGATGACACCAAATATTATGGTTTTCATGTCAAACTAAGCCCATTAGGAAAGAATCCTGAGAACTATTAACAAGTCACAGAGACCTCTTGCAATTTTCCCCCTTCCCTGTCTTGCTTTTCTCTGCTTCAAAAGCAGGCACAGCTGGAGTTCCACTGAGTGTCAGCGAGATCAGATGGTTATCTCCAGACTACAGACCATCAGTTGTCATGATAATTTGGTGTGGTTCTTTAGGTCAGATGTTGCCTATAACTATCACACCAAATTATTTCTTCCTGGGAGTAGGGGAATAATGGGTGTCAACCAGCTTTCCCTATGAGAATTGATGAGTCTGTCTGTTCTCCTATGGAATTTAATCATAATCCAATTGATACAAAGATGGTGTCTTCATCTAGTCCTTCTAACTAAAGGTACAAAGTTGCAGCGATACAGCAGCTCAGACAAGAGTCTTTTCCTGTATTTGGAGGGGTCACCATGGCTAATTCATACCTTGACAAAGTAAAATTCAACATGCATTCCTCTTTTCCTTTTCACCTTGCTTTTAGGGCTCTAGCCATATATACAGAGCTAGAGAGCCATTACGTTTGAGCTCAGGAGAATTGAAGACCAGATCATTTAACTGGAACCTGCTCATACCTCACATCCCCTCATTTCTTCCTCTCTTATTAATTTCATTTTATTAATAATATCATTAAAGGACTGAACATATCACATCCCCAAAATCTGGTTAAATATCTTCCATTAAATGGTAAGCTTGTTCTTCCTTATGAGACTGAATTCTCTAATAATGTAGCCAATAATAGCTGTGTGTGGCTATTTAAATTAAACTTTATATAATTAAATTAAAATTTCCTCAGTCACTCTAGGCACATTTCACATACTCTATAATTACATGTGTCTACTGGTTATCACATTGGGCTAATATAGAATATTTCTATCATTACAGAAATTTCAGTTGGATAATTCTGACCTAGACTCTTACTACTCAAAGGGTGGTCCACAGACCAACAGCATTGACTCCTCCTAGAAATGCAGACTCTTGGACCCCACCCCAAAACCAATCTGCAGTTTACAATGTTAGGGGATCATTTGCATTCACATTAAAGTGTGTAATGTACTGGTCTAGTTAGTAATCATAGTATGCAGTAAGTGTTTCCTGAATGAAGAAACAAGTGAATGAGAATGTCCTCCTTTATTTTACATAAAGGAAAGAAAGGAAGCCCTTGGAGTCCAGTGAATCACTTTTAGATTAGAATCACCAGTTTTCTACTTAGCATCCTTATTTCCCTTTCTACATCATTATATTTTTTAGGGAGAATAAATGAAGGATTAGGCTATGTAAAATATGTAGTTGATATATGACTGAATGAAGTATTTTACATTTTTCAGCCACTGTTTCAGGGTACCTTATTCATCAAAATATATTAGCACGTCTCCATAATCTCTACCTGCCATTTCTTAGCTGTTGGTTCTAGGGGGTGACAGTCATGGTGTTTCTAGGTGCCACAAGAGAAACACTGTATGATTTATCCAGAAATATTTATGGGAAGTTAGTCACGGGAAATTTAAGTTTGATTGAATAGCGAACTGCAGGGTATATCATTTTCTCCCTCTTCTGGGACCTTAAGGGAAATAAGATATGTCAAGGGAAAATTTCCCTTCCTTTGAAAATATTATAGATATTAATCTTTAATGCTTTGTTGTATAAACACTTTGCTAAGCCAAAGGACTCATCTTGAGATAAAGATCGTTAGGGGGAAATCCTTGATACTTATCTGTATTGATACTATCACCTTGGCCAATGGAATACTGTAGCTTATAGATTTTTTTTAAAAAATCAACTTTTGCTTTCATATACTTGATCCATCTCCTTTAACTTGGATGGGTATACTGGGTCTCTCTGTGTCATCACTGGTGTTTCAAGGGGACAGCTCATTTCCTAAATTACAAGGAAAGAGCTCCACATGGTATTTTGAATGTGTAGTGTGCATGACAGTGCCTGTAATTTCTGCCCTGCCCTAGGGAAAACTTCTGCCTGAACATTATTCTTGTTCCAGCCTGAGCTGGAGCGCTGAGAGCTGCTTAAGTTGGTGGTGAGGCTATAGAGTAGAGAGGTGCAAACAATATAACACTCCTGCTGAAACAGGGAAGAAATATACATGATTATCACAAATGAGCTTAATTAAACCACAAATATTTCAGATATTTGAGTCTCAGCTGTTCACTAGCTATGTGACCTCAAGCATGTCATTTTATTGCTTTAGGCCTGGTTTCCTTAGATGTAAAATGAAAATCATAATAGTACCTTTCTTGTTGAATTGTTACAGACTGTTATAAGAATTAAATATTTTAATATAAATGGGATGCTTAGTGCCTGCAGATATGTGTTGCTGTTTTTTTATTTGGGATGGGTCCAGTCTGAGCACAGAGCTCACATGCTAATAGGGTTTGCCTAGTCTAGGCGTTTACATAAACATGAAGAGGTTTTTTAACTCATCACATTTTTTTTTTTTTTTTTTTTTTGGGGTATGCGGGCCTTCCTCTGTTGTGGCCTCTCCCGTTGCGGAGCACAGGCTCCGGACGCGCAGGCCCAGCGGCCACGGCCCACGGGCCCAGCCGCTCCGCGGTACGCGGGATCCTCCCAGACCGGGGCGCGAACCCGGTTCCCCTGCATCGGCAGGCGGACGCGCAACCACTGCGCCACCAGGGAAGCCCACTCATCACATTTTGAATATGTCAAAAGAAGTTATAAAGTATGAATAACCATACTGTTCTATAAAGAGGACTACACACTGCTTACTGTCGTTCAGTAGTGAGGGATCGAACATGAACTGCCACAGTAGACAAAAATTGGGCTCTCAACCTGTTTACTTCTTGCTTGGGGAACTGAATGTAACCCTTATAACCATTCAAAGGAAAGGAAGTCTCAGGGCTTTTTTTTTTTTGGCCGTGCCAAGCGGCTTGCAGGATCTTAGTTCCCCGACCAGGGACTGAACCCTCGCCTTTCGCGGTGAAAGCTTGGAGTCCTAACCACAGGACAGCTGGGAATTCCCTAAAGTCTCAGTTCTTGATCTGTTTTCATCCAATTATTTTTGCCTAGTTTTTGTTTGTTTGGGTTGTTTGTTTGTTTGTTTGTTTGATGTCTAAAGTTCTTGACTGAATTCTGAGTTCTTGTTTGTACACCCCGAAATGGCTGCAAAGTATGTAGCACAGTCTGTGCTGGGGACTATCAACTATTACAGACACCTTTTTTTTTTTTTTTTTCTTAATCTACTCTGTAAGTTTCCTTCTTTCTCTCTGCAGCAAGAGTAGAGTATAAATACCCCTCGGACAGATACACACTCTTCCTGCCCAAGAGAATATTTCTCTTTCACATTTGGCCAAGTCATGAAATTTCCTGTATGGTTCCGTTAAATGTCACCCTGTTGAAAGAAACCGGTGTCATTCCTGCTTCAGTATCCTTATGCCCAATATTAGGAGGGTTACAGATTGTTTGAATCGCAATGGAATACATCCAAAATTACATCATTGTATTATTGTCTGCAGCTTGAATGAGTAGTTTGTGAGCTGCATCTATGTCTGTGAAGGCTACAGGACAGCCACTTTCCTTTCATTTCAACCAGATGGGCCTTTCCTTTGTGATCAAGATATTCAAATGCCATCTACCCTGCATCTGGAATTTTGAGGAAACTAGTGTCTGGTGGGAACAACAAAAATTTCCTGTCTCTAAAAAATTGTGTGAAAGTCTTCATTGAGCCCCTTGCACTGGGAAGATGGTATTTTTCTCCAAAGAGAGGAAATAGGTAAGTATAAAAGGTGATGACAACACTTCATATCAAGGAAAGCAAAGAACATCCAACCTTGCTATTTTAAAGAGATGATGATAGGAATGGGTATTTACAAATCCAGTTGTATTTGGATCTAGGAAAATATGTTTTTCTAGGTGAAACACATAAACTGGCAAACTCATACATTGTGATTCCAAGAGAGAAACTTTTCATCTCTTGTTGCTTTCACATCACACTTGGTTGTGGATTTTCAAAGACTTTTACTGGTACTAAAAAGTGGTAAGGATAGATTCAGGCCTCTTAAACTTCATTCACAGTGAGGATACTTGAAATCATACTTCCAAAATATAAAAGGTCACAGAACATTCATGGATGTCATTAGTTAGCCTGTGCCCTGCACTGGAAAAAGAATTGGTGGTGATGGGAGTTACAGACCAACTGCCTCCAATATAGGCCAACTGAAATTTGAGCTAAGATCTGGTTTGAAAAAATTTTGTAGTTTAATGGAAGCAATTTTAATTCATTTATTCATGCATGAATTTAGGCCTTACTCATTGAGTACTTTAATTATATATAGGGAGACTCTTAAGGGCAGCATATTATAGTATATTAGGCCCTGGAGTTCAGGTGAATGAGACAGACATGGTCCCTACCCTTGAGGAATTAATTCCACAGTATTGTGGGAGAGCTGACAATAAAAGTGTGTTTATGAGGAAAGATACTGAGTTGTCTGAGAACATATGGCAAAGGAAACAAATCTAGTATGATGGTTCAGGAAAAGCTTCCCTGAATAAGTAAGTAAGGTGAAAACTAAGGATGAGTGGGAGTTGGTCAAGTCAAGGGTTAGGGATCAGAGGGGAAAATGTGTAGATTATTCCAGGAAGAAGAAATACCATATGGAAGAATTAAAGATGTGGTTAAATATAGTGTATTCATGGAAGTGAAAAAAGTAACAAATAGCTGAAATGAAGGAAGTGAAAGGAAAGAAGCCATGAGATAAGGTGGTTTCAGGGTTTATCAGCTTCAACACTATTGACATTTTGGGCCAAGTAATCCTTTGTTGTGAGAAAGCTGTTCTGTATAATGTAGACTATTTAGCAGTATCCCTGCCTCTACATACTAGAAACCAGCACACTCTTTATCACTTATGACAATCAGAACTGTCTCCAAACATTGTCAAACATCCCTGAGAAGCAAAATCTACAGCCAGTTAAGAACCAGAGGAGAGGGCCAATGCAGAATCAAAGCATGGCCCTAGGTGTTCTCCTCAAAGCCTTGCTAGGAATTTAAAGGTTTGTTTTGGGGGACAATGGAAAACCAGGAAAGATTTTAAGTTGGAGGGTGAAATGGTAAGCTTTGCACTGAAAAGAAAAAAAAAATGCTCTGACTACAAATGTGAGCTTGTGGATTGTAGAAAGTAGAGAGGATTTCTGAGGTCAATGGGGAGACCAATGCAGTAATAAATGGAAGAAATGATGGTGGCTTGACTAGAGAGGTAGGGAGAAAGAAATGGAGAGATGGAGGGCTCTCCCAGGGATAGAAATGGCTGATTTTAGTGATAGATGCAACACAGGCATCGGAATAGGGAAGAATTAGGCGCCCATTCCCATATTTTAGTGTTTGTCTTTTATTTCTGCACCCTACTCTGATATGCCTTCCATAACCCTTCTTCTGCCTTATGCCTTCCCACAGTACTCTGGCAAGCCCTCTGAATCCACTTGGCTTTCTGACTTAGACAGATATGTTAGTATTTACTGAAATAATAAGCACGAGAATAAAAAAAATAATAGACGTTTTGTCAGGAGGGCAATAATTGAGTTGCATTTGGGATTCGTTAAGTTTTGAGGGCCCTGTGAGATGCCCAAATGGAGTTAAAAAGTAGTGATAGGATACTATAGAAACAGAGTTTGTAAGATGAGTCTGGACTGGCAATATAAGGACAGAGGCACTTCCACATTGGCCCTTAACTAGTTGTCCAGGGGAGAACTTTTACAGTCCCCAATACTATATAGTCACTGTATTCCCTTGGAAAATGACTGACACACTATGTAGAAATTACTTGATTAAAAACAGAATGGAGAGGAGTCTTTTACCTGACCCTCTGCAGTTACATGGGGAAAGCACAAATTCAACAGTAGATATTTGACATCAAAACTAGTAGTATGTATGCAAACCCCAGACTTAAGTATCAGAAATTAAGTGCCAGTCTAATTACCAGATGCTCTAGGATATATATTTATCAGGGATGCTTTCCCTTACGGTAATCCAGTCTTTCTTTCTGGAATCCTTCTTTTCTACTCTCTATTCTTTCATGTCCTTTAATTCCATAACTGGAGAAATAAGAGCACTATAGTACAATAAATCCCTGCTACCTCACAGAAAATTGCATTTCACTGACTGACTGCTGAACTCCCTACCAACTGCATTTTGAAAACTCATAATTGGCTTTGCTAGTTTAGTTATTGCCTTTCTCCACATTCTGAAGTGTTTCTCTACTTTGTTTGCTATGCACCACTTTTGAGAACCCGCAGCATCATGCTGGCTATGAATACCTTGTGACGGGTGTTCACAACATGAGTGCTTTGCTGACCTGTCAAATCACTGAAAATGCCCTCAAGCCAGCGTCTTGTTTTCCTTGGAACCCTTGTTTGTTAATATGCAGGGACCCCAAAGCTGTTTTCTGAGTGATTAGAATGGGAAATCTACCCAGACACAATTCTTCCAATAGCCAAAGTAAAATCAGGAAAGCAAGCATACATTGATATGTCAATTCATCTCTTGGAATCAAAGAAAATATTTTTCCCCAATCTGCTTTAGCAGCAGAATTGTGGGACAACCATATGTGAGTGGTGATAGCATCAGTTTCATTAAACAAATGCATATAGGATATCATGTAATAAAAGGTCTTTGAAGAAATATGAGCTGAGCCAAGGAGCATATAACTGGCTAGATTGCTGTCATCTGAGTGAATGCATACAGATTGTTTTCCCTGTTGCCATTCAAGTTCATGGAGGGATTTATAATTGCCAGAATACTAGTATCCCCCTGGAAAGCAAGAGTATCCCGGATAAGATACTGTTGCACCTCTTAATAGCAGTAGTGGAAACTTTGTGTGCCATATTAACTTTGGTTCAGATTGGCAAATATAGAAGCATCAAGACATTCTCTGTGCTATCAGGGAGCCTACAATGTCAAGAGACAACATAGTATATATAGCCTCTGGAACCTACCTGCCTGGATTCGGATCCCAACTAACTATGTAAACTCTTGGTACCTCAGTTTCCTCATCTGTAAAAGGGGAAGATGATAATAATAGTCCTACTCCCATAAAGCTATGTAGATTAAATGAGTTTATATATGTGACGAATGTCTGCCATACAGAAAATGCTATATTGGACTTTGCTCTTCTCATTGGGTAGAGGCAGGACACATACACAGTTATGGTACAGTGCAATGGCAAAAGAATATATATATATATAACAAGAAGAGGGACTATTTAACTCAGGCAAGGGAACAGCATTTGTGAAGATATAACAAGATTAGGCATTGTGGCATTTTTGATGAAGTACAAAAACTTTGAATATGATTTCAAAGTTGTAGATGGAGAAGTAATGGGCAGAGTTTACGTAATGAAGGGTCTTGCTTACCATACTGAACAGCTTGAACCTTATGGTAAAAGGATAAGGACTCTAGTATATGTTTGTTCTAACTTAGACATTATATTGTAAGTGTATCTTGGATTTGTTTATTAATCCAACATTGACTTTAACCGGATGTGGTTGTAGTTGGCACCATTTTAAAGGTGATATAGGAGAACTATCCTATGTCACCCTCAGATGGACACTAAATGTTAAGATTCATCAGCCAGTGAAATAAAATGTTATGCTGGAAAAAGAAATGTACTGAACTCTAAGCCAGAAGGAAAGAAAACTTCATTTGGTAGAGGCTGGAAAATCGAAACGTAGAGTGATTATTCATAAGGAAAGGTCCTCTGAAAAACTACCATTCATGTAAAATATTAACAATTAAGTAGATGAATAGTCCTTGAAATTTTTTCCAAAGAAAAGACACCCAAATCAGCCTTCAATATATCCTATATTGGGTGGAAGAGGAAAAATGTAAACATCATAATGTTCACAAGTATAGAAATAATTTTTAGGCCATTTAGAGGAGCTCAGTTGTATAATAAAGCCCTTTGTGAGGCATTCAAGTCCCAACATTGCTATTGTGGCTGGTTTGCACACGTGGCCGGTGAAGCCCTAGAAGTTCCACAGCAGTGACTCAGAGAGCAGCACGGAGACTGGGGAGACAGGTTCCATGCTCCCTACTCCATCCCGAACTCAGCTAGGGGCTCATTTATCTACTATATATGAGGATCCCACTGGGATAGTTACTTGAAGAAAGGGGGTGAAGCATAAAAGCTTTAAAAAACCAACAACTGGATTGAGTCACTTCCAAATCTCTTTCAAATTAA
Source organism: Physeter macrocephalus (assembly GCF_002837175.3). Classification (NCBI taxonomy): domain Eukaryota; kingdom Metazoa; phylum Chordata; class Mammalia; order Artiodactyla; family Physeteridae; genus Physeter; species Physeter macrocephalus. The sequence continues at coordinate 92,254,035 of NC_041229.1, read as the reverse complement.
AAAGAAAAAAAAATCTAGTTCTAATTTTTATCTCAGTTCCAATAGCTAATTAACTCCTCCAGCACTAGCCATAATCCTCAACTCTGATTTTTTTTTTTCTGGTATAAGAATTCACACTTATGTTTTAATAATAAATAAGCCAGAGCTTCTGTAATTTTGGCTCATTTGGACCTATTACATTTTCCAAATCCTTCCTTTGGCCAACTTCTATATCTTTCCTATGCCAAGCGACCTCTTAGACCTTCTGGTGAGACCCCAGAGGCAACTCTAGCTGGTCTCCTGTAAATCAGCTTGGGATTTCTTCAAGGAGAGCTGTCTGCATCTCTAGGTAAGGCACTGTTTGGCTTCCTCTGTTATTATTATTATCTTTTTCATTTCTCTCTCCTTCATCAGTTACGTCCCCAGTTAAACAGAGTCTTGTATCACCGTTTCCTGTCAAGCCAACAACCACAAACCCTCAATGAATTCTTGCAACAACTAGCATCTCTTGGCTTGGGATTAGCTAGATGGCTCTGTTGATCTTCACTGGTCTTATTGAAGAGTCTGGGGTCAGCTGAATATCAGGTTACAGGTTAACTTCAACTGGAGGAACCCAGAAACTTGGGTCTCTGCCCCTCCTGTTTTTCATTCTCCAGAACTTTCACCCTTGGCAAGTTCTCATGGCGCAGAGAGCCAGAGAAACACTTGAGGCTCAGGTTTGGAACTGGCAGACTATCACTTCTGATTCATTCTAGTGATCAGAGCAAGTCCCCTGGCCAAGCCTAGTCAGTGTACGGGCAGATCACCCCACACATGGTTGGAGAGCATTGCAAAATTACAGAATGGCAAAGAAGCTGTCTCTTACTGCTATCTGCCCTATGCCTTTATGCACAACACCAGGAGGTATTTTGGGTTTCTCTCAGGATTATGTTAAGTACGTAAATGCAAGTGTGTCTTTGGGAAGGTGCTGAGGAAAATGGGAAAAATCTCATTACTTTCTCCCATGCACTTTTGACATCAGCCATAGAGCATAAATCAATTCTGGCTGCTTCATTTAACCTTTGCATTTACAATAATACATTGGTAGATATTGATGTAGCAACGGCAAATAACCTGACATTCCAATTCTCCACATGTAGTGATTAAAGGAGCATTGAACAATCAAAGGCTCTCTTAAGCTCCAGAACTTTCCAAAGATGATGTAACTAGGTTCTGAGTCATGTTAAATTAAGCCATTGAATTCTTCTCCCCTTTATATCTGACTATCTTAATAAGAATAGTATGAGGCCATGCTGTTTTCAGAACACTGTTGAGAGACACACAGTAAGTGGTTTGATATTTAGGCTCTTTTCTCTGACTTTGAGATGGCAAAGACACCTTGGATTTGAAAAAATGTGTTCTGTAAAAAATAACAAAGATATTAAAACATGCACATATGTACGTATATGCATATATATATACACATATATGTATTTATGTATATGTGTTATACATATTATATGACATGTATATGATATCTATAAAATAGTTTCATATTCATCTCCTGATAAATCTGCTCAGAGTGATGGTTTGCTCAGAGTAGGACCTTGAGAATTTTTGACTGAATTCATCTTCTCTGACATTTATTCATTCACTTATTTTTAACCAATAAATATTTGTTAAAATATTGAAGTCAGTTGCCTATGGTCCAAAATACACAAGTTGCATAAATTATGGTAAACACCCTGACCTTTTTTAAATCTATAAAATAAATTTAATAAAAATACTTGAGAATGAAGTACATTTATATAGGACATTGTTTAGCCCATTATCAGGTACAGAGTAAGTTTGCAAAAACACAAAAAACAAAAGAAAAATGTCAGTGTGCGGTAGGACCTGCAGAATCAGCAGTGGCAACACACCCAAAGAAAAATTGCGCTGGAGCGTTTTCAGCGTGATGCAAGGTATACAAATGCATGTGTGTCCGTGGGAAGGTGCTGGGGAGAATGGAGGTCAGAACAAATTGAGTCTGAAGGGTGGATGCCGAGTGCACGAAGGGAGGATGGTGAATGGGCAGAAGAGAGCTTGTAAAGGGCATGCAGGACAAAGTACACGACTAAAGGCAAGCACTGACATCTGAGCCAAAGTATGGGGACAGACATAGGCCTGAGGAGCCACAGATTAAGCAAAACAGTGGGCATATAGAGTGACTAGCGGTAACCAGGGCAGCAAGGGTGTCATTGGGGCATATTTTTGAGGGTGCAAACTTAAACAGAAAGAAAGTCCAGTGTCAAATACAGACAGGATCAGACATCTATAGCATTGAGCACAGCGTGGAGGGGGGAGTCTTACATTCACATACAAATTACTGTGTTAATTTCTGTAATATTTAGTATACACTGCTATAAAATTCTGGGCTGAAGGTACTTTTCCTTCACTTCATAGATTCCCATAACATCCCCATAGTTATTTTCAGGATTCCTGAAAGTAAAATAACAACAACAACAAAAACAAAATAATCCAAAGCGTTTTGTGCCTATTTCTGTATTTAGTGATTTGTTTCCTGTTATCCTCACAACAGCCATGGAGTTGGTTATCACCACAAATGAAGGAAGTGAGGCTCAGAAAGTAGATGTACCTATGTAAGGTTATACTGCTTAGTTACGTCACAGACAAGGGGTTTGAGTAATCCTGGGTTCACATGCCTCAGACTGCTTCCTTGAATTGCACAATGACTAGGGTCAGGGTAGGGACACCATGCAAAAGAAACAGTGACCAGCATCCTTGAGTTCAGAGACACTGTGCTCAAAGAACATGCTGGAAGGACCATGGGAGGATGGGAAGGCAGAAGAGAGCTTGTGAAAGGCAGATGGGAGAAAGTCTGAGAAAGTGAAAGTAATTTATCCAAGGTCACACATCCGGTACCTAAATACTTACTAAGCTTCATCAGTGCCAGGCTCAAGGAGGATGGGTGATGTCCCCAGTGTCTTCTTTGACATTGAAAGCCACGGATCCCTATGGGCTAACACAACTTTGGCAAACTGAAGGGAGCAGCGTATGTTCAGTTGAACGGTAAATTTAACAAATACATAGTAAACAAAAAGAGACAAGGATACTTATGTCTCTGGGAAGATGTAATCCTTAGCCATTTGAGTCTTCTATCCCTGTACTTTGTTGACATTTCCTTTTAATTATCCTTGGACACTTCCTAGAGGAGAAAGTCTTTAAGAAATGTACTTTCTTAAGCACACACTTCTCCAGAAGCAGCAGCCATTTTACTGGGAATTCTTGAACTGTGATATTTTTGTATGCAAAGCACCATACTTAGAGCCTTGGTGTGTAATATGTTTAAGTTTCTTCCATGACCAGTTAAGAAGAAACCAGTATTACAGGGAATGACGTCCATCAAGCTAACTGTTCTGTTGCCTCGTCTGAATATGGATGATTCAGAGAAGCCTCTACACAGTGTAGCTGCCTGGCTCCCTTATCCCCATAAAAATAGCTCAGGGTAATTGGCTGTTTATTGTATAACAGCTAATACCTAAATGTTTATCACACACTATCTCATTTAATATTCTCAATACCTCATGGAGCAAGTTTCTATTATTTTTATCTACATTGAACTGATACTGAAATTAAGGCTTAGAAAGTGAAAATAATTTATCCAAGATTGCTCAGCTAGTTTCAGAGGCAGGATTCCAAGCCACCTTGTGACTCCTAAGCCTCCATCCTTTACCAAAAATTACATATCAAAAAGGAAATTTTTCAGGGCTGGGTCCTTCATTTTTCTGATCCTGCTTTTTATTCATGCCATCAGTTCTTTATCTTGCTACTTACTATGCCCTTTTCTCTCTTCCCACTTCTCTGTATTTTTTCTTTAAAAACAAAAATTCCCAGCTTTTAAAGTCAAGATCAGATTAGTCAACTAGGTGATAAAATGAGTGATAAATATCCTCTTTTCCTTGTCTAAGTGCCACATCTTCCATGAGGCCCTCCCAGATTACCACACTCATAGGTGATTTCTCTACTAACTGTCATAGACCTCTGCCCAACCTTATAGGACTCTTAACACAGGAATGTCATTTCTTTCATGAAAGCTATATTATGAGCATCTGGAAGGCGGTTACAAGGTATGCCTCATATTGGCGGTAACATCAGTAGGACTGGTATCTGGGAAGTTCTCTACTCAGTGAAGACAAGGCCAACCATAACTGCGGAACTCTTATTCAGGTAGCGTGGGAAAGGTGGAGGAGAAGGCAGAACAATCCCAGCAGGGTGGGTGACCAGGAAGAGAAGCTGCAGTTTGGAAGGAGTAAAGCAGTGTGGAGACAGAGCAGTAGTGAGGAAGGAAACAGAGGTTGTTAGTGAGGCCAGAGGCCAGAGAGCAAGGACTGGCAGGTGGTCCCCATGTTCCGTGGAGCGTGCCTGAGCAGAGATACAGATGGGAGTGGAGTCTGCAGAAGAGAAGGCTAGGAGGGAGGGGTCTAAAGAAGAGAAAGAACAGAGGGCACTGTAAGGACCCTAGATGCAAACCCTGTCAGACTAAATGCAGTGTGGGAGGAGTTTAATGCTGCGTGAAGCAGAGATAAGCCCCAGTCTGAAGCCTTGCTCTATCATGTAAGAAATATGAGCTGTGGTCAACTAAGCCTCATCTGTGAAAACTTCCTCTGCTTCACCTCCATTCTCCAGCGGGAACAGAATCCCAGATGAGTTGAGGGCAAACTTGGGCTTCTCCAACTCTAAACTTACTCTCTTTCTTCCATGCCAGTCTGCAAACTTAAAGGACTTTCTAATTCTCTATTTAAAAAAAAAACAACTATATATATATATATATATATATATATATATATATATATATATATATATGCTTGCAAACATGAAAATAGGTAAAGTGTACACAAAGGTCTTTAATGAAATGTTGCCCTGTTTGTTTTTGGTTAAGGATGAGCCGATAACATGCTAATGGAATCACATCTGCTCTAGATCATCTTTACTCACAAATACTTCTACTAGACTCTAAATTCAGAGACTAGCTCCTTAAAGGTCAATTCAGTGTTTGTTTCTGCTTTCTTTTCCGTTGTTGTTTGCTTGATTTTTGTTTTGGTTTTGTTTTGTTTTGATTTGTTTCTACCATTTGCAGCTTCTCTGCATGGTGTCTGGGGTGTCTGGCCTAAAGCAATAATAAAAATAATAGCTACCATTTAAGGCTTCTTTGCCATGCACCAGACTCTGATGTAAGTGTTTTACCTGTGTTATGGCTTTTCATCTTCACAACCTCCCTATGAGGTTGATAGTATTGTTACACTGATTTACAGATGAAGGAACTGAGATGCACTGAGGAATAGAAGTAGGTATTTGTAGTAACTCTCATTAACAGATGAGAAAACCAAGGCACCAAGAGATCAAGTAATGGGCCCAAACCACATAGTGAGTGGTGGAGTTCAGATTCAAAGCCAGATATTCCCATTTCATGTATTTTTAAGGGCTTCCCCCAAATTGGCATTTCTGCATTTTATAATAAGGCTAAGAAAACATTGCCAGTCAAAAACTCTTTACAGGTAGACATGCCATCTTTCCTTGTGCCTAAATAAGATCAAACACTTAAAACATTTATTTGTGTGTGTGACTCTCTTTGAAAGATACCCCATCTCTTCCAATATTTGCTGACAAGACAAAAAGTGTTTTTGAGCTATTTGATTTTGTTAACACTGGGTGCTTTTTGGAAGGAGAGCTTTGCTGTTAAAAACTAAGACTCAGTGCTAAGTGATGAATTTCTGTAATATACGCACAAACAAATAAGTACTTGGAGTTAGCAAAGCCTTTTCATTTTACATCATCTTCATTGATTCTTGAGCCATATTGTGAGCTAGTCGAGGGAAGAATTATCGCTGGAGTTCAGATCTCATCTTTTCCACTTACTAAATGACATGGGGAAAATTGTTTAATTTCTGTGTGACTCAGAAGAATATGCACACTGGTGTTGGAAAAATTTGTTTCCTTTTGAGTTTTGCATCATTGATGAGACTTATTTGAGGAACTAAGTTCATGTTTATAACCAAAGATCAGTACAGACTTAGTCTGTAACTTCATACCACTTTCAGAACAGTGTAAAATTGAAAGATCTAATAGATGTTCATTGTGACAGCATTGTATTATTTAAAGATTTTGTATTAAGGTAAATCAGTGAAGCTGGAAGTTTTGTCATTTTATGTATATCATTTAAAATGGGTTGTAATAAAAATAATAATTATGGACATGAAAAATTAACTTTCCTTTATATCTAAAGATAGCACTGCTGATTATTCCAGACAACTGAGATATTAATCTTTTGCACTTGTGAAAAGTGTCCAGGTATTTCCTCCTTATCACACAACTAAAAGCATGTCAGCCTCCTGGAATAAGTCCATATAGTTTAAATTCAGAATTTAAGAATTAAGTCTTAATAAGCTTACCTTGCTATTCACTTTACTAATAAGGCATTTCCTTCTGCTTCCTGACCTGTTTATCTCAAATAATATTGCACAACTGTGAGACTTCCCAGCTTCCATCTCAGAAATGGTGAGTTAATTAGAGGAAAAGTTAACCTGCCTTAAAGTTCATGGTCATTTTTTTAGAATTTAGCCAAGTGAGTGGTCCCCCGTTGGGATCTGTGAGAGCACAGGTATACCTTTCTATCTGTTGAGGAAATACACGACACCCTATACGTTTACGGAAGGATTAAAGGTCCCTTCACTTATGTTGCCTAGTTGGTCTGTCTTAAATGCTTTAAAGAGGATTTACTTGGGTAAGATATTTGCCCAAGACCACACTGAAAAGCAGCTTTTCTCTATATTTGGATTCCTTACCCTGGCTGAAGGTTTTTGTTTATCACAACAGATTGTTATTCTGGAAACACTAAATTCTAGTCCAGGGTCAGTAAACATTTTCAGTAAAGGACCGTGTATGAGTTTCCTGTTGCTGCCCACAAACAGCAGCAATAGGTGTAACTCACAAACTTGGCGGCTTAATGTAACACCGATTTATGATCTTAGAGTTCTGGAGGTCAGAAATCTGAAATCAGTTTCACTGGGCTTAAACCAAGCCATGAGGAGTCCTGCTTTACATCTTCAAGGCTAGCAGGGTAGCATCTGTTTTCCTCTTTGACTTCTGCTCCCATCCTTACGTCTTCTGACTCTGATACTCTTATAAGGACCCTTGTTATCCTTAAACATACCTGCAAAGTCTCTCTTACCATGCAAGGTAACATAATCACAAGTTCTGGAAATTGGGACATGGACATCTCTGAGGGGCCATTATTCTGCTTACCGTAGGCCAGATAGTAAATATTTTAGATTTTGCAGGTCAGACAGTTTCTGTGGCAACCACTCAACTCAGCCTCGGGTAATTTGTAAACAAATGGGCATGGCTGTGTTCCAATAAAACTTTATTTACAAAAATAGGCAATGGTCAGGATTTGGCTCATGGGCTATAGTTTGAAAGCCCCTGGCCTAGACACATAGCATCTTATATGGATGTTCCTAAAATATATTTCTGATAATGGTTTAATAAGTAAATAAATAAGTAAATACACAGATTGATCCATCCATCGATCAATCAAGGATTGGGAGGAAGTTCTTACAGATTTTTGGGTTTGGTGTTCTAAGGAAAAACTATATAATGGGAATTTTATCCACTTATTTTTTAATAGCTCTAAATCCTGACCTCAGTATGAGATTAACTCTCACTCTGTAGGTCCTTTCTCTTGCCATAGACCCTGTATAAATACATTCATGCAAATGGAACCCAGAGAATCACTGTTGACTTCCTTTTTACCCTTCAAAAAATATAGAGCCATTTTGAAAATATAAATGCCTATTGATATAAGACCAGTTGTGCATTTTTCAAAAGTCATGAAAGAATAAATAGGTAAGAAGAAATTATGAAATTGATATGAATAGTTTGCTATGATTTATCTCCCAAACTCTGAAGGCTAAAAGAGTTTGGAACACAGAGCACAGATAACATGGAAGAAATGTTTGCAGCCCATCTTCTTATCTCCTAGTAACAAAATGAAGCCTCAATGTTTCAAGTAAAGTAGATCAACTCTGTCACCTGTACTAATCATCTTTTGATCCTTGCCATGTGAATAGATTCATGATCTGACATTTGCTATTCTAGTCACAATAGCTCTTGTCTCAGCAATTCAATTTTCAGTGTCTCATGAATTTAATACTGCTCTATTATCAGAAGACTTGTAATAACTTATACTGCTGAGCCTTTTCCAAATTTCCTGTTCATCTTAACCTTTCCACCCTTCCATCTGGGTGTACAGGATGGCCTGTGAAAAGGCAGGTTTATCCAACATACTTTCATCAAACATCACTATGTGCTAGAGTTACAGTGTGACCAGGACTCAAGATCTCAAGTGTGTCAGAGAGCTGACAGCTTCAGCTGGATTTAGGCAGAAAAATAGGAAGCAAAAGCAATGTATGTGCATATAATCTGAGCCCTTTGAGGGGCTGTCCCAGTAAAAAAGGTTATTATCTGCTTTTCCCTTGAATCTCCAAAGCTGTTTTTAGTCATGGTAGCAACCCTCTAACACCAGCAAACTTCCCATCTCTTACTCTTTCAAAACTGGTGTTTCTTTGGGTAAACTGCCAAGTTTCAGCATCTAACTTGAGAGACATACCACCTCTCAGCAATTTTCAGGCAACTAAGATCTACCTTGAGCCCAGTGAATATGTACAAATTCTCTGACTTGGGTGGCCAACATCTGTAGCTTTCCGCTGTGCTAGAGCATGCCCCATCAGGCAGATACTGCAAAGAGAACTGTGGAACTTAATTCCCAGGAATAAATAAGGGGGGGAGGTATGAATTATCTCATGTATCTAGAAGCTAAATTATGTTCTCAATCCATGAAGTAAACCATTTGTCTCCCCACAGAACTGATCCAGAAAGATTAAACCCAGAAACTTAATTTTATACCTTGTCCAGTTCAGTGTCACTTTAGCTCAAGAACGCTTTAAATATATATGTGTGTGTATAATTCTTCAATTAGAGAACAAATCTGAAATCAGCATTGACATCTAATTATTACTGTTTTATCTTGGCTAGATATCAAAAAGGAAGTATGAATTCACATAGATTAGAAGTTTGGTAATGAAACTTTTCTAAAGACTTTACAATGCAATTTTAAGATTTTTTTTTTCCATAAATACAGTAGCCCCAAAGAGCTTTCAATAAGAATAGTAGAAAAGACTTCCCTCCTTCACCCCCTTCTCCCCTTCCTTCCTTCTTTCTTTTAACATATTCTTATAGATTGCCTACTATGTACCCACCCTGACTAATAATTCAAAATAAAATTAACACCATCGAACATTTTGCAATTGCTTGTGTTCCTTATTAAAAATGAAAGTCAGAAAAAAGCACCTAAAATTTAAAATGAAGCCTAAAATATCTATTAAAATGCTACCACTGTGGATTGTTGTGCATTTCCTTGTCCTTGCAAAACTGGCTCTGATGCTGTTAAAAGAGCAATCACGGAACAGATGTACTTAAACCTTCTCAGCACTTGATTGAAACGTGACACACTTTCGTGAGAGTACTCATAGTTTTTTGTGAACAGACTTGCTCAGGGATGACTTTAAAAATAAAGTGCAGGGTAACAAACTTGCAAATTGGAAACATCTTTTAAAATGTTTAAATATAGGTGCAGAAGTGACAGGAGTCATTTTATTATAAAGTCTGACATGCACTCAAATACAATTACCTCACAAAATTAACGCATTGGTGGTTTCCATTATTTAAAAATTTGGCATTACATATAATTGATTATAGCCATAGATTTGCAGTACATTTTCATACTGAATATTATAAATAAAATAACTTTCTGTCATTTTTTGTTATATCTAGGATGATCAACTCTCTTGGTTTGCCTGGGACTGCAGGGTAGGGGGTGTTCCAGGGACATGGAACTTTTAGTGATAAACCTGGGAAGTTCTGGGAGAAACAGGACAAGTTGGTAACTCTAGTTATACCACTGAACCATGTTTTAGAAATCACTGTGCTAAGTTCTGCATCCTTAGTAAGGCTATAATTAATTACAACAGCTTCACTTCATCCCCTGGGTTCCAGTTCTGGCTATGCATTATAATTATCTTGGGAGGGTTTTTAAAGTATTGATGTTCAGGCTCACCCAAGAGCAATTACATTAGAGTCAATACATTTTGAAAGCTCCCAGGTGACTCTAATGTGTAGCAGAGCTAACAACAACCTGTTCCTGGGTCCTCCGAATGCCAGTCCACAGAGTCAGGAAGAAAAACAACAAAATGAAGACATAATCCCTGCCCAGGGATGATTGGACCTAATCCTACTGGGCCCTTTCCATGAACTTGCCCAGTGGTAGGGGGAGGCAGGCCCTAGTTTTCTCTCTAAAGCTTGCTACTCTCCTCCTCTCCAACTCCTCGCCATGTAGGAATCTTCTACGTCAATATGAGATCTGAATTCTGTAAACTATTCTATAAACTGAGAATTCAAGATTTGAGATCTTAAGGATTAAAAGAAATAAACTAAACATTTTCAGAGAACAAAGACGGTGACTTATTTAACTCTATAACTTGTAGTGCCATGCGCAGAATATTCCATTTATTTTTCAATCATAGAATTTTTCCTTTAATGAAAGAAACGAAGGGCTTCACCCGAAGATTTCATTTATTTAACTAACAGTCATCAAATATGTTTCACGTGCCATTTGGTCCAGGCTTCGTGGGATGCAGACTTAGAGGGAATATTAAAATTATAATCAATGATTTTAATGTTACAAATACTCTAATCTGTCAGAGTAGCTCTTTCTTGATTATTATCAAATTTTATATTATATAAATTATGTAACAGACACTTGTATATAAATTTGTTTACCCTTGTTACAAACTCATGACTTAGGTAATATTGCACTCATCCTCAGTTTACAGTTGAGGAAATTGGGAGCATAAAGAAGTTAATGAAATTGCCAAAGCCACAAAGCTAGTAAGTAGAAGGACTGAGTTTCAAACAGAGGCAACCTTGCTCTGGAGCCCCTGCCCTTAATCCCTCCTTTATACCACCTCCTGTCAGAATGGAAGTTGGCAGAAACCCGCTTTGGAAGTGACTTTATGGCTTTACATAAGGGAAGGGAGTGTAAGATTCCAGTTTTCACATACTCTACTCCACCAGGTTTGAAGATTCTCCCTGGTGAGTAGGAACAGGGAGTATAAGCCCAGACTTGGCGCCCATGCAATACACTTTCTGTATGACCTCCTCTGTCATTAGATTCAAACAATCAGAGTTTGGTGATTGGCAAAAGACTCTTGAACATGATATAACCTCGACTGCATATGTAGATGAGAAAACAGAATTTTAAGTGAATCCGGAAATAACTCAGAAAATACAGCTAAATACTATGAACCCTGAAAAAGAGAATAAAGAAGAGGGAGAGAAGAGAAGAGGAAATAGAGAGGCAGAGAGGTATAGCTGTGGAAGAAATAGTTTAACGTGTCTTGATTGGATTAGCTCAGTAAGAGTTGCATCTCATGACCCTCTGTCAAGTGCTCCTGGAAAAGTAAGAGCACCCACAGGGATGTTTCATGTATGATTCTAGCCCACCTGTTACCAACAGGTGACCATAAAACTTGTACCCTGTTTTTCCTGTCTTTTTCTAGCTTGTACATCTGCTTTTTGTAAATCCTTTTAGGAAGTGAAATTTACTGCCGCTATATCCCTTTAAAAAAGTCAATGTGCATGCCACAGTTTCTGTCTTTAGAGTTACCAAAAATGTCGAGTGTCAGCACAGTGTTGAGTCCCATTCAGATGTAGGGAGAAGGATCTTCTTCCTGATTCTGACATACTTTGTCTCTTGGGACAGAGTCGGATCTGCATGTGCCCAAAAACATTCATATCTTTGCTAAAAATTGCTTCCATTAGATTTTGCCTCTGCCTTCTCTTTCCCCATTGGGAACCCAAAACCAGCCCAAGGTACCTGGCAAGTATCCAACTCTTTCTTCCAATTAAACTTCTCTTTTATTTCCCCAGTCATAGAAACAAAGAAAAATTACGCATATGAAGAGATTTCTAAAAATTCATTTGGAGTCTGGATGGAAATAGGATAGGAGTAGAGGGAGTTTATACTAATGGGAGAGAGAAAGAGGGTGCCAGTACAAAATAGCTTGTTATTAAAGTATAGAAGCAGCAACATAGAGAAGAGATAAGTCAGGAATTTTGTTGATTTTCAGGTAGACATATAGGGGTGTTTGTGGAAGTTAGTGTGACATAATACTGCATTTCTTATATTTTCAAGTCATTCCAATTTCTTCTTATTTCTTCACCAAAACTCCATGAGATAGGCATAAAAAAGGTAATATTATCCCCCGAATACAAATGAGAAATTTAGATCCATTTGCTAGTCATCTCATTTAAGGTCCCTTGGTAAATACATAGCAGATCTTATATTAAAAAGTGTCCAATCTTTCTGAATATTGAACTGGAAATGCCAGAAAGTTAATATTTTCTATTGCAGACAGTGTCGGCCAGCAAATTGCAGTGCTGACTATCTAAAGCACTGAAACTCAGGCAGAATGTTTGCTGATAATTTATAAGAATTCTTTCTGAAAAGGCTCTGGACAGAATGTTAGCCAGCAAATAAGTACAAGAATCAACTTCAGTCTCCAGGAATGAAATGAGGAATTTAGAGGGCTATTGAGTTTGCTGAATTTTCACAATGGATCAGCAGAAAGTTATTTGTTCCAGCCATCCAGTCACTTGCGCTACCCTCGGATATGTAATGTTCCACGGCTCTTAGTTCAAGAGCTCTCAGCTTCACTTTTTCATCTACAATCTGGCCCTTTGTGAGTGAAGCACATAGGGATATAATGAAAGCCAAAAAGTCCAGTTGGCTTCATGGCTGTGTTAATATAACCTCAAATTTTAATTTGGAGAAGACTCCATCGAAGCATGTGAATGAGAATTGCACAATGCTCATATGGAACTTGACTCACTGGACAAAGCAATTTGTCTCCCGTGTGTAGTTTTCTATAGTGAAGCAGAGGCGTTAATCAAAATTTTGTAAGGAGAGTCACAATAAAATGAAGAGCTTCCTGGGTTTTAGAGCTCTTTCTACTACTTTGAATACATGTCAGAATTTGCTAAAGCAAAGGAGAATCTTTGTTGAATTATAGTCGTCAATTTCCAATGTGTTTTAAGACACTTTTTGGAAACAGAAAGAACATTCCATAAGCTTAAGCAGACTCCATATATCTCAAAACGGAGTCTTTGCCCATCAAGCCAGATTCCTAACTCTCTACACTAGTTTTAGATTATAATTGTGGTCAAAGAGATTATAATTAAAAGAAGAGATATTTATTTCCCATTTTACATCTTTGAAAGGGTACATTTCCCCCCACCCCCCGACCCCATGGTGAGGAAAATAATGCAACATCATTAGAACATTTTGAAGAAAGAAAACTCTAAAGAAGGAAATGAAAATCATCTCTTCTATTTCCTCCTAGAAAAAGCATTTAAAGTATTTTGTTCCAGTTTCTCATTAGGTCTCTCCACAATACATTCATATACACCATATTATATGTATAAGTCTTCTCCCTGTTTATAAATATTGACTCTCTAGTGAGTCAGTTTCTATATCAGTGATAGTCTTCAAAGCATCACCTCACAGTATTTGTAATATGGATGTAACATAAATTAAAACCTGAAGGGGGACTTCCCTGGTGGTCCAGTGTTTAAGACTTCAACTTCCAATGCAGGGGGTGCAGGTTCAGTCCCTGGTCAGGGAGCTAAGATCCCCCATGCCCTGTGACCAACAAAACAAAACATAAAACAGAAGCAATGTTGTAACAAATTCAATAAAGAATTTAAAAATGGTCCACATTAAAAAAAAAAAAAAACCTGAAGGTAACACAGGTTTTAATATCACTTTACTTGGAATTGTTTCACATCTTCCACATAGCCTTTGTTCTGTAAGAAGAGTGGGCTAAAAGTTTCCCTTTCCAGAAGGAAATAATAAAGATCAGAGAGGAAAAAAAAAAAAAGAGACCAAAAACAAACAAACAAACAAAAACAATAGGAAAGATCAATGAAACCAACAGCTGGTTTTTGAAAAGATAAACAAAATGTATACATCTTTAGATAGCCTCATTAAGAAAAAAAGAAAGAGGACCCAAATAAACAAAATAAGAGATGAAAGAGGAGAAATTACAACTGATACCACAGAGATACCTACAATCATAAGAGAATACCATGAACAGTTATATGCCAACAAATTGGACTTTAGAAGAAATAGATAAATTCCTAGAAACATACAGTCTTCCAAGACTGAATCAGGAAGAAATAGATAATCTGAACAGAGTGATTACTGGTATTGAAATTGAAACAGTAACCAAAAAACTTCCAACAAGCCAAAGTCCAGGACCAGATGGATCCACAGGGGAATTCTAACAAACATATAAAGAGTTAATGTATATTGTTTTCAAACTATTCCAGAAAAATTGAAGAGGACAGAACACTCCCAAATTTATTCTATGAGGCCACTATTACCCTGATACCAAATCCAGACAAAGACACTGCCAAAAAAAAAAAAAAAAAAGAAGAAAAATTATAGGCCAATATCCCTAATGAATACAGAAACAAAAGTCTTCAGCAAAATATTAGCAAACCTAATTCAACAATATGTATATGTAAAGAATCACACACCATGATCAAGAGGGATTTATTCCAGCTATGAAAGTATAGTTCAGTATCTGCAAAACAATTAATGTAATATACCACATTAACAAAATGAAGGATAAAAATCAAATGATCATCATGCAGAAAAAGTATTTAACAAAATTCAACACGTATTCACAATAAAAACTCTCAACAGAGTTGGTATAGAGGGAACATATCTCAACATAATGAAAGTCATTTATAACAAACCCATAGCTAACATCACACTCAGTGCTGAAAAACTGAAAGCTTTTCCTGTAAAATCAGGGACAAGGCAAGGATGTTCACTCCTGCCATTTCTATTAAACATCATATTGGAAGTCTTAGCCACAGCAATCAAAGAAGAAAAAGAAATAAAAGGCATCCCAATTGGAAGAGAAGAATTAAAATTTATTTTCAGCTGATATGATTATATATATATATGAAACCTAAAGTCTCAACAAAAAACTCTTAGAACTAAGAAATGAATTCAGTAAGGTTTCAGAATACAAGATTCATATTCAGAAATCTGTTCCTTTTCTATACACTAATAATGAACTATCAGAAAGAGAAACCAAGAAAGCAATCCTATTTAAAATCACATCTAGAAGAATAAAATACCTAGGAATAAATTTAACCAAGGAGGTGAAAACCTATATTCTGAAAACTGTAGGACACTGATGAAGGAAACTGAGGATGATACAAATAAATGGAAAGATATCCCATGTTCATGGATTAGAAGAATTAATATTGTTAAATGTTGATACTACCCAAAGCAATATACAGATTTAATGCAATTCTTATCAAAATACCCATGACATTTTTCACAGAACTATAGCAAATAATCTTAAAATTTGTGTGGAATCACAAAAAAACCCAAATAGCCAAAGCAATCTTGAGAAAAAAGAACAAATCTGGAAATATCATGCTCCCTGACTTCAGACTATACTACAAAACTATAGACATAATGAAAGCCAACAATAATGTACTGGCACAAAATCAGACACGTAGATCAATGGAACAGAATAAAGAGCCTAGAAATAAACCCACACACCTATGGTCAATTAACATATGACAAAGAAGGCAAAAATATATGATAGAGAAAAGACAGTCTCTTCAGTAAACGATATTGGGAAAAATTGATAGCTAAATGTAAAAAAATGAAATTAGAACATTTTCTCACACCATAAAAACTAAGCTTAAAATGGATTTAAAAACGAAATGTAATACTGGAAACCATAAAACTCCTGGAAGAAAACATAGGTAGTATACTCTTTGACTTAAGTCTTAGCAATATTATTTTGATCTGTCTCCTCAGGCAAGGGAAATAAAAGCAAATTAAACAAATTGGACCTGATTAAACTTAAAAGCTTTTGCACAGTGAAGGAAACAATCAACAAAACCAAAAGACAACCTACTGAATGGGATAAGATATTTGCAAATGATATGTCTAATAAGGGGTTAATATCCAAAATATTAAAAGCTCATACCACTCAATATAGAAAGAAAAAGATTAAAAAGATTAAAAAGATGAAAAATTGGGAAGAAAACCTGAATAGACATTTTGCCAAAGAAGACATACAGATGACCAATAGCCACATGAAAAAATGCTCAACATCACTAATCATCAGGGAAACGCAGGTCAAAGCCACTATGAGATATCACCTCACACCTGTCAGAATGGCTATCATCAAAAAGACAACAAATAATAAATTTTGGTGAGGATGTGGAGAAAAGGAAACCCTCATTCACTGTTGGTGGGAATGTAAATTGGTAAAGCCACTATGAAAAACAATATGGAGGTTTCCCAAAAAATTAAAAATAGTACTACCACATGATCCAGCAATTACACTCCTGGGTATTTACCCAAAGAAAACAAAAATACTAATTCAAAAAGATATGTGCACCCCAATGTTCACAGCAACATTATTTACAATAGTCAAGTTATTGAAGCAACCTAAGTGTCCATCAGCAGACATATGGATAATAAAAGACGTGTCATATATATATACAATGCAATATTAGCCATAAAAAAAGAATGAAATTTTGCCATTTGCAACAACGTGGATGGACCAAGAGGGTATTATGCTTACTGAGGTAAGTCAGAGAAAGGCAAATACTGTATGCTGTCACTTATATGTGAAATCTTTAAAAATAAAACAAATGAGTGAATATAACAAGACAGAAACAGTCTACAGAGAACAAGCTAGTGGTTACCAGTGGGGAGAGTGGTGGGAGAAGGGGCGAGATGAAGAAAGGGGATTCAGAGGTATAAAATAAATAAGATACAAGGATGTAATGTAGAGCACAGGGAATATAATTAATATTTTATATTAACATTGAATGGGGTATAATCTGTAAAAATATCAAACCACTATGTTGTACACCTGAAACTAATATAACATTGTAAATCAACTATCCTTCAATTTAAAAAAGTCTCACCTTCTAGAGTGGTGTTGGATGTGAAAGGTAGGCAAAAATATGATCCCTATGTTGTTCCCAAGGTTCTCTGGCCCAGTCTCTGGGGATCAAGCTGAGAAAATTGTCACAAATTAAGCAGAATTTCTGGAATTTCTGCTGTTGTCTAAGAACCCCCAGCCAGTCAATACCCCAGGTCATCTCCAATGATATTTGCTGGGGACAAAATTGCAAATGTTGGTGCCAAGCCACAGCCAACATTTGAATCCAGGAGGGACGATCCAGAACTACTCACCTGCTATCTCTCTGGAAACGCTCTATTATTGCATCAACCACACAGTAACACGTTCCTGTATTTTCATGATTAAATTATTTGGGCTATTTTGTTATATTGAGACAGGGTTCGCCATACTTGAAATAGCCTCAATTTAATCACAAATTAGGCCTTTAAAAAGTGATCCTGTAGTATTAACATCCTTATAATACCAGTCATCCAAGTGCTACTAAAAAAATAAGAGTGCTCTCCAGATAGAGAGAAAAATGCCTGTACGTGTTGGCCACTGTGATTGGAATCATGCTTCTGCCTCAGACCTAATTTTTAGTTTCAAGGTGATTTTATAGAACTAAAATAATTGTAGCTTTTCAATTTACTCATTTATATTAAATTCCAAAATTATGGAACAAATTGATTAGAAGACACTCCTTGATTGTATAGTATCTTGCCTGTATTCCAAGATTTTTATTTTGGCATTTTATTCCAAAATGTATAAATCAACTCTTATTTCTTGTGCTTTGAAGATGTTAACTTTACCTAAATTTACGTATAGACATGGTTGGTGCCAAGAGGATCCTATGCATAGTAGAAAAGTTTTAAATGATGGCTAGAACAAAAGCAGGAAGAAAGAAAAGGCCTTTGCAGTGGGTGCGCTGACAAGCTTTGCTGCAATATCGCCCTAATGTTGTGTGGACAGAGAGCAGAAAAGTTTCTAGTTTCTCATCTGTGTTATTAGACTTCCTTATAATTAATGTCTAACTGTTTTGGGGTAGATCTATGATTTTTCCCTAAGTGAATTCCTAAGACTCTTGATCACATTGGAGTTAAGAATTATATAAGGTGCAGTAGCATGCAGCTTTTCTCTATCACATAATGAAATAAGATAGAAAATATGAGAATGTTTGTTTAAAAGTATTAAAATTATGTGTTATCCTAGGGTTAGCCTTGATTGCTACTCTAGAACAGGGAAGAATGGTATTGAAAGGACCAAGAATGCTCAAAGTTTGTTGATTGCACCTGGACAATTTGGAAGGTTCCTGCTCTCTATGCCAAATTTCCCAAGCTGGTTGGGAAGATAAAGTCCTTGCTGGTTTAGCCATTGGTTCACTTTTATCTAACGGACATCAGTTAAGTATTCACTGTATCCAGTGGCATGGGCAGGATGTTGAAAGCGTGAAAGTAGATTTGTCAATCATTGTGATGTTTTTCTGAAATGTAAAATCTATTGGGGAAAATAGGTATATGAAATTACACACAGCTTTGCATCTTCATTAGGGTGACAAGACCAATTATAATGCAGTATATTCAGAGGTCCAGAGAAGGTGAGGATTGCTATGAGTTAGAAGAATCAAGGAGGCCTTTATTAAAGAGATGGGGTTAAAGTTTGGAACTGAGGGGTAGGTGGTACATATCTTTGTCAACTGCCCACCTTGTAAAAGTCAGGAAAAGGGGAAAAAAGCCTCGGTAATAAATTATAAAACTATTACTATACAGCAATTGGCCTCGAGGATATGCAGACCAGATAATTTGTTTTTCCATACTTCCCTTACCTTATTTCCATAAGAGTTTATATCTTCTAAATAGGATCCCTCTCTGGAGAGCTTTCTAATAAACTGTGTTATAAAAGTAAGATAGTGTCTCAAGTCTAAAACAAAAATCATTACACCTTAAAGAAGAAACAACCTAGAAAAATTTTATTTTATGAAGACCTCCTCATTAGTACCTTTGCATGCTTATTAGTACTATTTTATGCAGAGAACTCTATTTACCCTGTTTTTAAGGAGTTGATTTTGCAACTGTGTAGGGGTAAAAGCATCTGAGATATACAGACACAGGCAAAGCAAAAGCATGCATGCCTCATGCACATGTATGTGTGTGCTCATGTGTTTGTGGCCGGGGGTAGAACGTAAGAGGTGTATACCAGGGACAGAGGAGTTAGGCAGAGATGCCTTGAATAAACTATTGACTTGCAAGTACAGGAAGACCTCTGCCCATCTGCTTTGCTTCACCCTAATCATAGATGCATCCAGTGGGCTTCATGTTTGGCCAGTCTCAATATATTATTTACATAATTTACATTTACATTGCTGAAAGGCTACCCCTCCAATACAACGATACCTTAATTCTAGGAAAGGAGAAGACACCACGATTAAAAGGGTGAGAGAGCTCAGAGGAAACATGCGTGGCCGAAAGAGAAAAGTATTAGAACCTTTAAGTCAGCCTCTGTTTTAGAGTAAATAGTAATATGAAATAAAAGGGGGGAAGGAAAACTGTTTCAAAACCAGTCTCCAAAGCTAGTCTACATGCTTCCAAGTCCCCAAAGTAAACGTTGGAAATGTTTTCTCTGTGGAGACATCTTGTGGTCTAAAGAGACTGGCCTTTGGTGACACAAAGGCTTGGGTACAATCTCTCTTCTTTGACTTCTTAGCTGTTCTATCTGTGTATGTTTCTTTGGCATTTGGATTGCTAATTTCACCATTCTTAAAGAGTAGTAATGTCTACCTTATAATAACATTGAAAGGGTGAAGAGAATGGCATGTAAGATTTGGGCATTATATGCATGCCACATATGAATTAAATGAACAATAACTAATTTTTCTCAGCAAGTCATGCTAAAAAAATAATAATAGTCTAACACTGCCTGTATGAACTCATTTAACTCTTAAACCAAATCAGGAAGTAGTTACTTTTATGCCCATTTCACAGATTAGAAAATTGAGGCATAGAGAAATTAAATATCTTTCCCAGGGCTATAGAAGCAGGAATTAATTAATTAATTCGTTAATTCTGAGCCAGAATTAACTCTGAGGCAGTCTGCCTACAGAAACTAAACTTCCAGGCACTGTTCTCTACTCAATAAAATGTGACTATCAGTAGGTAGTGTTATCACTACTACTTCTGTCTTCTTGTCCTACTGGGATATTGTCACATCTGATCCTCTTCTTAATTTTACCTTTAAAAAACCCCTTAATTTAATACTTTCTTTTGGGATTAATATCCTTTAATGATTATTTGTTTATAAAGGATTCTCTTCCAGTAGAACTTGTTGCACGCTATTATGAATATCATCCAAATTCTCCAGAGATTTAAGATACAAGTTAAAATATTTAAATGTCAGCATATTAATTTTTCTATAACTCTAGGCAGCAAAATGGCTGTATGTACAATTTATGTACGTAATAAAATCTGTGTAAACACATGCTGGTGACCTACTTTCCTCCAAGCCTGTCTTGTTTTGTAATATCTACACTACCTTTTTTGCATCAGGAAAAAATGTTTTCTTTATTTCATTCCCCTGGTTTCCTCCTCCCTGTCACACTGAACTAACAAACACAGTAGAATGAATTTCATATCACACAACGTGTGCTTCAGTATTGAACCCAGTTGTCTCATCCTAGGCAATATGTCTCAATACAGAATCCATTTCCTTATCTGGGAAGAGTTTTGGAAAACAAGTCTTCCTTCTTTTTTGTAGCTTTTTATTTGAGAGCTTAGCAGAAATAGTATAAAACAATTCACTGTCAAATTTTCCAGAAAAATCAATGCACAGCTTACCTCCCTGTCTCTACCCTCCAGATTTTATTATATATGACAATGGCCTTATTTCTATGAAGAACAGTGATACATTATTTCCATTACTTTCTCTACATTGCAGCTAATGCTTCACCTTAGCGGAAGGATATTGGTTACTAAGACCCTATCTGGGCTCATCCTGTACTGTCATGCATTTATTCGTCGAAACTATTATACAGCCTTTAAAAAGAATGTGGTAGTTTTATATATTCTGACATGAAAGGATGCTCAAGATATATTAAGTTTTTTTAAAAAAGCAAATTGCAAAACAATATATTTACCAGGCTCTGATATTTTTGTTTTCCAAAAAAAAAAAAAAAAGTAAAATGATCCCATCTGTATGTGTGTATATAGAAAAAATCTGGAAAGATGTATTCGCAAATGTTAACAGTTACCTACCTCTGAGAAGTAAACTTACTTGGGTATGAGGTCAGTGAGGGACAAGATGAAGCATTCTTTCTTACTCATATACTTTTGTATTGTTTAGTTTTATATAGTTTTTTTGTAATGTTCAGTTTTGTACTATATAGTATTATTATAGTAATTAGAAATATACAATTTATATCATATCTGTTATTATAGGATTCCATGTATATGCAAAGACCAGTGGGACAGTTCTGAATTTGATGATACTGTAATCTAACAGATGGGATAAGACAAGTAGAAACAATCATTATAATACAAAGAGACAAAAGTAATCAGTTCCATAAGAGAAGTGCACATATATTTGAGATTAGGAGAAAATCACTGGGCATATTGAGGACATAGAAACAGATAAGTGGCATTTGATTGTGAAAGAAAGGGTTTTAGCAGGCTGAGGTATTTAACTGTCTTTTCTCTTTTTTGTTGCCTGTGTGGAGAATATGTTATGTGCTCAATAAATGAAGATTGTAGGAAAGAGAAAGATGGAAGGGAGATATGAAGTATAATGAAATAATCACCTGGTCGTAGAAATTTAGAGCTGGGCAGAATATAAAGATTATCTCATTTCATGCGTTAATGCTCTTCAGAAGAATGTTATGATTCCATCATGGTGCCCCATTATGTATAGGATCTTAGCATATGATTTTTTTTTCTTTTTTAAATTGAAGAACATTCAACTTTTCACTTAAAGGAATCACTTTACGGCTTTTTTTTTTTTTGACATATCCAAATCGCCAGCCTCACTACTCTTGTGCTTTGGGGACATTTTTAAATAAAATAAGGATTGCTTGAACACAAGCTCTGCGATACCCTGATGGCAGATCTGATAACTGAGAAGGCTACTAAGTGACTAGCGGGCAGGAAACACTGAACAAAGAGATGATTCACGTCTTAGGCAGGACGGAGCTGGACTGTGCGAGATTTTATCACGCTGCTCAGGATGGCATGTAATTTAAAACTCATGAATTGTTTACTTTTGAATTTTTTTCATTTAATATTTTTGGACCATGGTTGAACTTGGGTAACTGAAACCACAAGAAGCAAAACCGGTAGAATTGGTGGGGGCAGGTGGGTGGGTGGTTAGTGTATACTCCTTCTTCCTCTCTTCCTTGAAGATGTTGAATTTCTGAAGCCCACAGCCGATTCATTTTAATAGCAAAAGTTGTCTTAAAAGGATTACTGAAAGAATTTATAGTCACCTTCATGCCTGTGACTGGTACCTGTTTCAAGAGTTTTTAAATTGGGGTCATAGAAACTCCAACACATACTATGTATTAAGCGGTAAGATTGTGTTCCACTGCTTATAATTTTTATGGGTTTACATAGTCGATTTAAAGGTTATCTTGCTTTAATTCCTGTGGTAAATTAGCCAGAATTTGGTATCAAATTAGGAAGAAAAATAGGTGTTTCACTAGCTGATTTGGTAGCGTATGGCCAGTGGAAGAGAGAGAGGGCCAAGATGAATGTCACTGAGGAGAGCATGGCTCTTCCAACAGACAAAATGAGCATTGATGCCCAGTTCAACTTGCATATGAACATTGAGGATATACAAGCTGAGATGAATAGGAAGAATGTAGAAGTCTACATTGTGAAATGTGCCCTCTCTTTTATTGGTGAGCATTAGTCAAAAGTCAAGTTAAATGTTATATTAAATGTTAATATATGGGCCAAGATTACTAAGAACAGAAGAATAGTCTTGACTTATGCTTCAAAACTATCCACAAAGATCTTTCCTGGAGCATAATTTCAGGGGAAAAAAAAGTGATCAAGCGATTGTATCAAACCTATCAGATGTTTACAGAATCATCCAAGGACTGAGAGCTAACTGCTACGCTTTCCAGAGGTGCAGGGGAAGGGCGAGCACCTCAAGAACCTATGTCACTCCCCAGGCAGAGAGCTTTTGGGAGACAGAGGTTCTAGCTAAATTGTCCAAAGTGGGCTATTGTTAATAGAATCAACAGACTTCAAGTTATTTCAGCCCATTGGTTTCTTAATGCCAGAGGCAATTCTTTGTCTCCTTTCCAATGAAGGTGGGAAAATAATGGATCTGTGTTTTGCAAGTCTTGCAAATTTATAAGTTTCGGTATTGAAAGTGAACTCCCTCAGAGGAGCGGTCATTAAAATTATTCTTGAAAATAAAAGTCTCACAACTGATAGATGAAGATAAAATACCTTCTCTTCAAATTATATGATCCAAATGTATTGCTGAGGCATCTGTGAATACTAAATAATTCTAAGTTTCTTTAATTACAAATATTAATGATAAAGGCTTAAACTCTTCCCCAGCTATTAATACCATATTCCCTTGTTTGCTGATAATCGGTTGATTTAGAGAATGATTCTTTTTTTTCTTAACACCTTTATTGGAGTATAATCGCTTTACAGTGACATGTTAGTTTCTGCTTTATAACATAGTGAATCAGCTATACATTTACATATGTCCCCATATCTCCTCCCTCTTTCATCTCCCTCCCGCCCTCCCTATTCCACCTCTCTAGGTGGTCACAAAGCACCAAGCTGATCTCCCTATGCTAGGCAGCTGCTTCCCACTAGCTATCTATTTACATTTGGTAGTATATATAAGTCCATGCCACTCTCTCACTTCGCCCCAGCTTACCCTTCGCCCTCCCCATGTCCTCAAGTCCATTCTCTAAAACTGCGTCTTTATTCCTGTCCTGCCCCTAGGTTCTTCAGAACCATTTTTTTTTAAGATTCCGTACATATGTGTTAGCATACGGTATTTGTTTTTCTCTTTCTGACTTACTTCACTCTGTATGACACACTCTACGTCCATCCACCTCACTACAAATAGCTCAATTTCGTTTCTTTTTATGGCTGAGTAATATTCCATTGTATATATGTGCCACATATTCTTTATACATTCATCTGTCAATGGACACGACACTTAGGTTGCATCCATGTCCTGGCTATTGTAAATAGAGCTGCAATGAACATTTTGGTACATGACTCTTTCTGAATCATAGTTTTCTCAGGGTATATGCCCAGGAGTGGGATTGCTGGATCACATGGTAATTCTATTTTTCGTTTTTTTAGGAACCTCCATACTGTTCTCCATAGTGGCTGTATCAATTTACATTCCCACCAACAGTGCAAGAGGGTTCCCTTTTCTCCACACACTCCAGCATTTATTGTTTCTAGATTTTTTGATGATGGCCATTCTGACCGGTGTGAGGAGATACCTCTTTGTAGTTTTGATTTGCATTTCCCTAATGATTAGCGACGTTGAGCATCCATTCATGTGTTTGTTGTCAATCTGTATATCTTCTTTGGAGGAATGTCTATTTAGATCTTCTGCCCATTTTTGAATTGGGTTGTTTGTTTTTTTGATATTGAGCTGCATGAGTTGCTTGTATGTTTTGGAGATTAATCCTTTGTCAGTTGCTTCATTTGCAAATATTTTCTCCTATTCTGAGGGTCGTCTTTTCGTCTTGTTTATGGTTTCCTTTGCTGTGCAAAAAGTTTAAGTTTCATTAGGTCCCATTTGTTTATTTTTGTTTTTATTTCCATTTCTCTAGGAGGTGGGTCAAAAAGGATCTTGCTGTGATTTATGTCATAGAGTGTTCTGCCTATATTTTCCTCTAAGAGTTTGATGGTGTCTGCCTTACATTTAGGTCTTTAATCCATTTTGAGTTTATTTTTGTGTATGGTGTTAGGGAGTGTTCTAATTTCATTCTTTTACATGTACCTGTCCAGTTTTCCCAGCATCACTTGTTGAAGAGGCTGTCTTTTCTCCACTGGATATTCTTGCCTCCTTTATCAAAGATAAGGTGACCATATGTGCATGGGTTTATCTCTGGGCTTTCTGTCCTGTTCCATTGATCTATATTTCTGTTTTGGTGCCAGTACCATACTATCTTCATTACTGTAGCTTTGTAGTGTAGTCTGTAGTCCAGGAGCCTGATTCCTCCAGCTCCGTTTTTCTTTCTCAAGATTGCTTTGGCTCTTTGGGGTCTTTTGTGTTTCCATACAAATTGTGA
Source organism: Physeter macrocephalus (assembly GCF_002837175.3). Lineage (NCBI taxonomy): Eukaryota > Metazoa > Chordata > Mammalia > Artiodactyla > Physeteridae > Physeter > Physeter macrocephalus. Next base: position 92,228,685 of record NC_041229.1, on the reverse strand, counting down.
AATTTTTTGTTCTAGTTTTGTGAAAAATGCCATTTGTAGTTTGATAGGGATTGCATTGAATCTGTAGATTGCTTTGGGTAGTAGAGTCATTTTCACAATGTTCATTCTTCCAATCCAAGAACATGGTGTATCTCTCCATCTGTTTGTATCATCTTTAATTTCTTTCATCAGTGTCTTACAATATTCTGCATAAAGGTCTTTTGTCTCCTTAGGTTGGTTTATTCCTAGATGTTTTATTCTTTTTTTTTTGGAATGGTAAATGGGAGTGTTTTCTTAAGTTCACCTTCAGATTTTTCATCCAGTGGTGAGAGTGGGCAACCTTGCCTTGTTCCTTATTTTAGTGGAAATGGTTTCAGTTTTTCACCATTGAGGACGATGTTGCCCGTGGGTTTGTCATATATGGCCTTTATTATGTTGAGGAAAGTTCCCTCTATGCCTACTTTCTGGAGGGTTTTTATCATAAATGGGTGTTGAATTTTGTCAAAAGCTTTCTCTGCATCTATTGAGATGATCATATGGTTTTTATTCTTCAGTTTGTTAATATGGTGTATCACGTTGATTGATTTGCATATATTGAAGAATCCTTGCATTCCTGGGATAAACTCCACTTGACCATAATGTATGATCCTTTTAATGTGCTGTTGGATTCTGTTTGCTAGTATTTTGTTGAGGATTTTTGCATCTATGTTCATCAGTGATATTGGCCTGTAGTTTTCTTTCTTTGTGACATCTTTGTCTGGTTTTGGTATCAGAGGGATGGTGGCCTTGTAGAATGAGTTTGGGGGTATTCCTCCCTCTGCTATGTTTTGGAAGAGTTTGAGAAGGATAGTTGTTAGCTCTTCTCTAATTAACAAGTGAGTCCTTAAAATTGCATTTTCTTTGGCAGGACGATAGGAATGTTTTTAGCACTGGAATGGAGTTAATGGAGAATCGTGGTTAAGAACATGGATTTTGAAGTCAGGCAGCAGAGAATTGTAACCCAGTACAGTCATTTGTGTGGCACTGAGCCACTCACTTAAACACTTCAAGCATCAATTTGCTCCTCTAAACTCAGGTGCAGAAAATCAGCTGTCTGCAGAGATTCTGTGAGAACAGAACATTCCAAGTATGCCTGACACCCATGAGCACTTAGTCACTGAGCATTTCCTACTCCCAAGGAGTGAGCTAAGACTTCACTGGTATCACCTCATAAGGAATGACTCCATGAGATAGATATGATTTTGTTGCCATTTTATAATTAAGAAAACTGAATTTTACAGAACATTACAGAAAATATAACTATAGGCACACATTTAGGCCAGAGTATGAATGTATGTTTATGTCTACTTTCAACACTTCCTAAGCATGCCCCTATTCCTTTTATACCTGTGATCTTTCTGTCACTATGAAGTAAGTTAAGTGTGTCATTGCCAACATAGGAAATTAGTCATACAGGCTCTTGGGCATTAAATGACTCACTTATGGTCACATGGTTAGTAAGTGGTGGAGCCAGTTTGGAGACCCAGGTCTGTGTGATACTACCTTGTCTTTATTACTGGTATCCCCCTCTCCTTTACTCTTTGAATTCTCCATCTGAACACACTCTGTCCTTCAGGACTCTTTCTGCAATGTAGACCCCACACTGACTGTGACCAGAAGTAATCCCTCAATGACTTCACATTACCTATAGAGTAAAGCCAAACATCTTTTTAGAACTTGCCAACCTCTCCCTGGTCAGAATCCTGCTTCCCTCTCTAGTCTCACTTCTTGGTGTCCTGCCTGCCAACGCCCTTGAGTACATCCTCCAGCCTAATACACTACTTGTAACTCTGACATACTCGCCATGTTGTTTTATGTTTTTCTGCATTTGATTCATTCCTGAATGCATTTAACCATTTTGTCTACCCTGTGACTTCCTATTAATCTTTCAAAACCCTTCTGAAGTTCTGGACCACAAGTAAAATTGGCCATTCATGGTGGCAGCCATCAAAGTATGCTACTTGGCCTGCTGCTGGAAACATAATTGATTGACAGCCCTAGCTGCTGCTTTCTCTATCCACCAGAGCTTTTGCTACTAGGTTGTGCTTCCATTGGGCTGCTTCCAGCCAATGACTGCTACTGGCTCAGACCAATTCTTGTGAACTACAAGACTCCTCTGATGGGGAACTGTAGCTCTAGGACTGCCCATTGGCTTAGCTGAATCTTTCTTAAAACTGTGCTGCAGTTCCAGAATCTTCCATCCAACCTTCTGTCCTTCTATTCTCCTTTACACGTGTCAGACTTCTGCTGTAGTTTGAAAGCCCTCCAGTCTTTCTCTTGATCATTCCCCCTTTATCCTTCACAGGCTTTCCTGATAAATTTCTTATATGTCTATTCCCATCTTGGTGTCTGCTTCTTGATGGACCTGAGTAAATATAGCCCTGCAGGTGCCTTTCTCTCTCCTGTACACATACCACCACGAATAAAATATTGCATTTGTTATTTTACTTTTCAAATATGAGGCCAGCAAAATTAGGAAAAACATTTTAGTACTTCTTTTATTTTTAGCCGTTAGTATACTGTTTGATACTTAGTGAGTATTTAATGAATTTGCATAAATGAATTCTAAAATTATGATGTTATCTAACATGAGTTTATTTAGGTCAAAACAAGCAAAACTGTGTGTTAACTTCTCAGCTAACACTGCCAATCAAGGTGAAGATACCTGGGAGTTATTTTATGGTCACTAATGCTAGACTTGCGTTTCAGAGTATTGCCATTTAGCTTCTATAGGCCCAAAATATTTTCTTGAGTTCAAATGAGTTTTTATGCTTATGAACTTAATTTAACTAAACTTTAAATCTTGAAATCTCACTGAATATCTCTCATCACTAAATGAAGCAGCCTTGATTAATCACTCTGAGCATTTCAAAATATTCTGTCAGTTAACCTATATTTAACATAAGCATGTGTAAAATCTATATGAGAACATTCATTAGTAGGAAAGCATATTCTTAGAGAGCTATAAATTCACATAGTAATTCTTCTTAATATTTCAAGTGAGGAGAAGGATATAGAACATTTCTATTCATTACTGGTAAATCCATTACAAACCTGTTCTGATCCACACAGCAATAGAACTTATTATTTCTTTGTTGTTGGGTTATTTATGCTAAAAAGGAAAAAATAATTAAATATTCCGTTTACCATTAAATTTTCTCTTCACACAAAATTACACTGGTTTGGCCACCAACTAAAATCCTATGTCATTGCTTGATTCTAGATAATTTTTTACTTTGTTCCACTCCATTTTTCATACTTGGGATCTCTCTTAGAATTTTTCAGTATAATCTCCTAAATGTTTTGTCTTGTTCTTGTTCTATAGATAATGATAATAATAAATACCATTTACTGAGTCTATTATGTGTACCAAAAATTATGTCTTAAATGCTATCATCCCAATTTTCCAAATGAGATACTAAGAATCAGAGAAGTAAAATAACTTGGAGGTGATTGTACAACTAGTAACTGGATTGTCAGTGACCTGAACCCAGATTTGCCTAATTTTTGGATTATCTAATCTTAGTTTAATTGTCTAGAGTTTTGACTATAAAATTTGAACAATAGTCTATTAAATTGAAAGCGTACAATGTTCTTCTAAGAGCTTTGCAGTTTCCTCTAGAGGAAATAGAGAGCCACTTGGCTTCTAACACAGAGGAAAATAATGTAATTTGATAAATACTTTAAAAAAACATGTCAGAGGAGACAGTTTAAAAAATGTAAAGGACGTCATAGAAAACTAGAAAAAGGGTGACTTGGAAGCTAGTTACTGACAAAGTCTAAGCAAGAAGTGGCTAAGATCTGATTTAATAGTGTCAGCAAGGGTATGGACAGGAGGAAGATAAGACTGGAGAAACATTTCTAAAACCAATGGCTCAGCAATGTATGGACCATGGGATTTTTGGTCAGATTCCCTAGTTACCCTGCATCTGTTTCCTCTTCTGTAAAATAGAGATAATAACATCTATTTCAAAGTTACGGGGAGCTTCAAGTAATAGTATACTATCATAAACTTGTATGTTACATACTGTGAGTCTAGGCACTTCCATGGGGAACTTTATTTATTCTAGGAATTTACTTGTCACAACAACTCCAGTAACTAAGTATCATCATTACCAGTTTTACAGATGAGGAAACTGAGGCACAGTGAGGTGAATTTAAAAAAAGTGATGGTGCTGTGGTAACATGAGATTAAAATAATAGCAGGTATTATATGTCTGATACATAGAAGGTTCTTTATAAACGACTATAATTAGCCACCTGGACTAATGCCCTTGAAAAGGAGAACCAAATCTGACTCATTTTTGAACAAGGTAATCTAGAATATGGAGTGGGCAGAACCTCTTGATTGGATCATCATGGACACAGCACAGGTACTGTCCTTGGTGCTGAAGATCTGGTGGCAAACCAGCCCCTGCCTTCATGATATTTTCCTTCTGCTGGAACAGATGTTCTGATGACTAGGTGGTTGAGTAAAGGGAGCATAGTTGGAAAACTGTTTCTAAATTATTTTCTGTGACATATTTTTTTCCTGTAAACATTTGCTCAGAAAGCTGACACAGGAATAAGACACTGTAAACTTTCTCCACTTTACAGCCTTTTCAGTGAGGAGTAGGGGAACAAATTTGTTTCAGACCCTTTCTTGAGCCTTTTCCCTTTTCATAGAGTTAACTTTTAGCTCTGGCCTATTATAGGCCCCAAAGCTAGTTACAAACTAACTCATTTTCTGTTACATCCTCAGCTCTTAAAATAGTACCTAAAACAGTCAGCACTTAATTACTGTGTTTTTCAGACTATCCATTCTTTACATACAGTAAGTTGATCTCTAAGGGAAAAATTGAGTATTTAAGGTTAATTACTAACTAGAATGTATGCTAGGATTTATGTTGTGCAAAAAAGATATAACAATTTGAAAGTGGTTCTTAAGAGTCGTTTATAACAAGCTCTGAGGAGATAATTTTTGTAAGCACCAAAACCACAGCATCTCTGAATTTCAGAAGTGTTATTTTGCCATCCTTTTTTAAAAATTAAATCTCACTTTCAAAATTCAGATCACAAACAATTTTGTAAAGACATTAATGGTCAAAATGGATGTGTCACTCAGTCTTACATCATGCCCTATAAATCATGAGAAAACTGTTCTATGTTTTCCTATCTCATCCTTGTACATGGACACATATAGTATGTACATAATTTTAGAAAATATGCCATTTTGAAATTCCCTTCTTTCATGTGATATTATATCATGAGCATGTTTATATAACACTATGCAATTATATGATTATCTTTTTCATATCTGGATGATATTTCCTCTACTTGCCCCAGTCCTATGTGGCCACCCACTCACTTACCTTCAGCAGAGCTGTGGAATTTTATCCATTCCCAATTGTGTCTAAAATATACATTTGCAAGAGAGAATCTTGCGAGCATTTTCTAGTTGGCGAAGAGCTTGAAATCCATACAATTAAATAATTCTCTCCATTTAAGGATAAAGACAGAGAAACTGAAGGGGGCTGTGGGAAGCAGAGTAGTCGGTGAGAATGGTAGAGGGCCGTGTGGAAGTTCTGTAGATGTGATGTTAATATGTAATCTCAGGCCATCACTTACATTCTTTGTGCCTCAGTGTTCTTGAGTCTGCCTCACTTTAGAGTATATTTGGGGGAATGTAATGTTTATCTATCTAAGATGTCCTACCTGGCTCAAACTACGCAATGGCATTTCCAAACCAATCTGTACAACAGAATCAAAATAAATCATGTAATGTGCTAACCGTAATATCGAACACATTGTGTATGTTCAACATATTCTACATACCGCTGTGATTTTTATTATAGTGATAATGATTTGAATCAAGTCTTTACTTGGTGTGGGATAAGTGTATGATAAAATTATTCCTTAATTTGTTGTCAAGTAGAGTGAATTATCTATAGGATTTCCTCACCCTTCTCTTGGAACTTATTTATATGAGAATTCAGAATCGTTGTAGTGCTTTCGACCAAATGTGGAAAGGTCAGAGGGAGATTAAGGGTTTTTTTTTTTCATGCCAGAATAGTTGTTTATCAAAAGGGAACGAACTGTCATAACTGGAGGAGGACTCAGGCTTGTTCATTCATTCATCTCCCCCTTCCGGTAATGCACGATCGTTACTGATAGAATATTCTCAAGTGATTCTTTTTAAGTGACTCTAGTAGTGGCACTTCCAATTAGATTGATATTTGTCATAACTATTTTATTGGTTCTTGGTAATAATCACAGAGTGAATTACTGCTCTTACTCTCCAACATCACAATGAATCAGTTCACAGAGGCAATTACAAAGAAGAGTGAATGACTAGGGAGACAGAGTAACTAGTCTCTCTCAAGTAACTAGCTGCTGTGAAGTAACCAGATCCTAAAGAACGTTATCATAATATCAGTTACTCTGTTTTGTAACTCATTATTAGGCTTACAGATACTAAACTTTTTCATTTAGGTGTAAAAGTGAATGGCTTTTAGGGACTCTACTGTATTGGCTCCAAATGAAGTATTCTGAGGATGGCAGGATGATAACTATAGTTAAAAATACAGTATTGTACACCTGAAAGTTGCTAATAGAGTCAATTTTTAAAGTTCTCATCACCAGGAAAAAAAAGCCACAATGTGAAGTGATGGATGTTAACTAAATTTATTGTGGTAATCATATATATTGTGGCAATATGTACATATATCAAATCATTATGTTGTACACTTTAAATGTATACAATGTTGTGTGTCAATTATATCTCAAAGAAACTGGGAAAAAAATAAAATAATTTTGAATTAAAAATAGTTTTTGTGTCACAAATGTGCCTAGGTTAACAGCTCAATTTCACTACTTACTAGTTGTGTGTTCCTGTACAAATTGCTTAATCTATCTATGCCTGTTTTTCCATTTTTAAATGGAGATGTTTACAGCTGCACCCACGCAGCATTATTTGAGAATTAAATAAAATAATACAGGTAGTCATTTAAGGTAGTACTCTGTGTACAGTAAGTGCCCCAAACTGTGATATTATATACACCAGATGTATTTTTCTGGCTCTATAAATCAGGCAAATATAAATTACTTATTTTTAGGTGTTAATAAAAGTTATTGTGGTATAAAATGGCCTACTTTAGAGTCTAAAGATCCAACTTTCATATGGAGTTCAGCAAAAATTGACTTTATGAACTAAGTCAGATCTCCAAAAATCACTGAAACTAAGCTATATGCTTAAAGTGTAACAATACACAATTGTATCAGGATTGAGGTAAGGCTCAACTACATTGTATATTCAAGTTATCACATCTTGCTTAATATCTTTTGATACTCAAATAATATTTTTACCGATTGTCCTATTTTATTACCTCAGCTCCCTTGGGAAAGCAATTGAGAAGTTGTTATTACACTAGTTTCATAGCTAAGGATCTGAGACTCAGTTAGAATGAAGTTACATAAGCAAAACGCAGTAGAACGGGAACTAGAACCTAGGTTCTAGTTCTCTCATGTCAAAAGAATAAACTCCTTCAAGTAAATCTGAAATCTGAAAAGGAATATATGTAAATATATATATGTATATGCACATGTATAACTGAATCACTTTGCTGTACACCTGAATCACTGTAAATCAAGTATACTTAAATTTAAACAAAAAAAGAAAGAGAGGTCTGTGAGCTAACATGGGCTTAACTTATGTAGGATCTCACCAACTCTTTTTAGAGATTTGGGCTTTTATTAGAATGAGATGGAAGCTACTGGAAGCTTTTGAGCACAAAAAAGACATAATCTGATTTACCTGTTAATGGAAACATTCTAGCTGCTATTTTGACAATAGACAAAAAGAAGGAATAGAGTAAAGTAGGTCTCCATTGCAATAAAACTTAACAGAACTTATAGTGGCTTGAACCAGAATATTAGAAGTGAAGATGGAGAAAAGCAGTCATAGTTTAGACACATTTTGGATACATTTTGAAGTTAGCACCAATGGCATTCGTTAATACACTTGCTATGGAGTATGGGAGAAAGAGTGGAGTCAAGTCTTTTTGGAATGAGAAAATGGTAGGATGAAGTTGTTTCTCTAAGAAGAAACTATAGGATGAGCAAATTGGTGGTGACAGCAAGCTCAGTATATGCTCATTTTAAATTGCCTATTAGAACTCAAAATGGGTCTAGCAAGTAGACAGTTGCTTATAAGTATGGCACTCATGTACAGTTCAGCACTAAAATAGAAATTTGGCAATCCCAGATGTAAGGATGATCTTTAAAAGTTTAAGCCTGGATTGGATCTGGTTGGGAGTTAGTCTAATAGAAAATAAGAGATGTTCAAGATGTGAGCCATGGTGTACTGTGTTATTACAAAGCGGGGGAAATGAGGAGAAAACCTCAGAGGAGACAAAAAAAGTGTAATCCATTGAAGAAGGAAAACTGGAGAGAATGATGTTTTGGAAGACAAGTATAAAAAGTATTTTAATTGAAAAGGAGTATCAGATTGGCATAGTGTAAGGCCTTGACTACAGCATTACTAATGTCTGATTTACACCAAGATAGAGTAAGGAACAATTATTCCTTATATTTGAATGTCCATTGTGTGCACAGGGAAGGTGGTGATTAAAGAAAAATAATACGGCAAAAATAATACAGCAACAGCAAAAACACTCACAGATAAAAACATTCTCTCTGCCTTTAAAGCTCAAGGGCAGGGAGACAGAATTTGGAACATAGGTTATAAGTCTCATAATGCATGACCATCAGCAGTCTGTGGGACTATATATATAGATAGATGAAGTAGAAATTAATTTTGATAGGCAGCTTCAGGAGGGAATAAAGGTCACATTTGAGCTGGGTATTAAAGAATGACTATAAGTTTGTTGGGTAGGAAATGGGAATGGACAAAAGAATAATGACATTTCAGGCAGATAAGATGGCACAAGAAATGCCATAGAGGTACGAGAAGGCAGAATATGTACAGGGATGAGGAATAAATTCATTTGACTTGAAATAGAGTATGCAAAGTAAAATGGGGGTAAAATAGCAGTAGATACACTTTTTTGCCTTTATGGAAAATCTTGCTCAACAGTCCAGTAGAAAGAAAAACTTGATAAAATGAGATATTTATCCAGAACCAAATATTATAATTACTATCATTTTTTTTAAAAGCCTTTTATATTCTGGGAAAAGCCTCAAGGACAACATAGTGTAAAATGAATGTACCCTTGGAAAAATATATGGAAATATAAATTGTTCCCTGTAGGTTACTCCATTAGGCAGATTTTAATTTCAAATAGTTTTGCTTGGGCTCTTTTCTAACTTCCTTAAATGTAATGTGTTTTAATGTTATCTCTCTCCTAGAAATGGTTCTCTGTATTGTGAGGCTGCAAGATCACCCAGGGAGAGTGGGACCAAACAGACCAGAACGTCTGACACACTGAATGTATGTGAGTACAATATTAACAGCATTTTTTTTAAAAAAAAGGAAAAAGAAAAATTGTCTTATATATGACTTAAAGTGCTTTGGACTATATAGACTGTTTGTGAATTGATATGGCTAATTGCTGGATCCTTGGCATAGGCAAGCTCTCACTGGTGAGAGAGGGGTTTGTGTGTGCACCTGTGACAAAGGCTTGATTTCTCCTCTAAGGATACGCATTCCATTTTTAGCGGGAATTGCTGTCTCTGATAACTGCTCTGCTTCTAGTAAAACTTTGAAAGCCTGCTTTCTGACCACAGCTGCATATATTCCCACTTTGTCTGCTCCCAGATTCCTCCTGAACCCATTCTTTACCCTCCTTTTATCTTTCTCTGTCATTCTGGTCCCTCAGACACCACATTTAGTTTTATTTGCCTTCCTGAATACAATGTCGGCCAACTGGACAGTTCTCCCTAACCCTCTTGTTCTCTATCAACTTTATGTCCTGCTATATTTACCTTGCCAATTATCAAGTTAGTATTTATTTGTGTAATTATTTGATTATTTCATGTACCTTTCACTAGATCAATTGCTCCATGCAGACAAGGATCATGCTTGTTTGCTGATATAACATAGATGGTCCACGTTTCTAGGCTGCCTGCCCCTGCCTGTTCCTGAGTGGAATTTGGCCACTTAAAACGTTCATCCCTTTTTTTTTTTGTCTTTTGAATATGTTTTATATATTTTGTCCCATTCTGTTAAAGGGAAAATCAGTGAAACTTTACACATTTAAATTAGTAATTGTGGGAATAATGCAATTAATTTATTATCCTTCTCCAGCTGGAAGCTCTTCTAAATCTTAAGTTGAAGTTTCAACTTTAGTTTTAAGGAGATGCTTCTCAAAGTGTGCTGTTTTCTACAGGTGATACTCAATAGAAATGCTGGTATTTTGATGTTGATCTTAGATTTCAAATTCATAACTTGAAGTTGTTTGTTCCCACTCTGGGGTCAAGAATGGTCACCAAGATTTAGAATGGTCTGGATATTTGTAAGACAACTTCTGGTGACCTTTTGAGCTTGAGCAGCTTGCCTTGGCCAACTGGGTTTATCTCAGATCCACCTCCATATCAGGAATCCTAAGGGTATCAGATGTCAGAACTTGCTCAGGGAACACCTGTGTCATCTCTCCCACCCCAGGAGACATAGGAGTGCAGTTCTAATGGGCACAAGGGGAACTCATTGCCTTGCTGAAAACCCAGGACTCGCATTGACTTCAGGCGTGGCTGGATTCAGGTCTCAAACAATGTCATCAGGACTCAACTTCCCTCCGTCTTGAGGTTCTTCCACTGAGATTGTTAAGATGTCAGGAGATCCAGGGTGGCCCCAGTCAACTCCAGGTTTTCCCTTACTCTGGCTAAGAGGAGACAGTATCTCCAGACTCTGTATCTTCTCAGCTCCAAATCCAGTCAGGACAGAATCATGCCTTCTCTCTTACAGCATTTCCAGGTGTCATTAAGTCTCATTGGCTCTGAGTGGGTCACATGCACATTGCTAAGCTAATTACTGTGACTGTGGAGATGCAATGTACTGATTAGCTTAGGCCTATGTCACATGCTTCCTCCTCAGAATTCTTCCCAAATGGACAGCTTTCTCCCCTTCCTATATGGTCTCCTGCTGTATTTCCTTCTGGTCTCATGGGACCATCACACACCAGTGGCTGTGAGGTGCAATTACCTGGCTGCCTGGGTGGGAAGCAGCCCATATATCCTAGTGGCTTTTTTTTTGAAATACCTTCACTTTATTGCACTCATCACATTATAAATTTGTTTGCTTTACACATTTGTTTTTCATACAAGACAGATGTTTAAAGGGCAAAAGTTATTGATCATTTTTAACAATTTTATAGTGGTATAATTCATAAACCATACACTTCACACATTTAAATTGCACCATTCAATGGTTTTTAGTATATTTATACTTTTGCAACCATCACCACAATCTAAATTTAGAACATTTTCATTACCCCAAAAATAAACCCTGTACCTATTAGTTATTCCCCCATCCCAACCCTATGTTTACACTTGCCCACAGCCCTGGGCGACCACCAATGTATTTTGTTTCCACTGATTCTTGATACTTCAGAATAGAAGTATCCAGGTAATATTGGAATCATACAGTATGTGGTCTTTTGTAATTAGCATCTCTCACTTAGCTAAACATTTTCAAGGTTCATCCATGTTTTAGCATATATCAGTAATTCATTGTTTTTATTGCCAAATAACATTCCATTGTGTAAATAATCCACATTTATCAATCAATTCATCAGTTTATGGACATTTTGACTGTTTTTTACTTTAAAAAAATTTTTATTTTATATTGGAGTATAGTTGATTAATGCTGTGTTAGTTTCAGGTGTACAGCTGCGTGATTCACTTATACGTATACATGTATCTCTTCTTTTTCAAGTTCTTTTCCCATTTAGGTTATTACAGAGTATTGAGCAGAGTTCCCTGTGCTATACAGTAGGTCCTTGTTGGTTATCTTATTTTAAATATAGCAGTGTGTACACGTCAATCCCAAATCCCAACCTATCCCTTCCCCCTCCTGACTCTTCTCCCGGTAACCATAAGTGCATTCTCTAAGTCTGTGAGTCTGTTTTTGTTTTGTAAGTAGGCTTGTTTGTATCATTTTTAAAGATTCTGCATATAAGTAATATATGATATTTGTCTTTCTCTGTATGATTTGCTTCACTTAGTATGATGATATCCAGGTCCATCCTTGTTGCTGCAAATTTATGGTTGTTCAAAATCTCTGTACTTTTGGGGCTCAAATCTTCCGCAGATTGTCTCAGTTTAAAATAAAACAGCCTCTTGCTTTCTAGAAAAGATGAGGCTATCTGTTATGAACATCACTGAATTTTTTTTCTTTAGACCTTAAAATATCTCTGTATCTATCTATATAGTCTATTTCCTGTTACCCAAAAATTACTTTTTATACACATTAGATTTTAATCCTAACATTTTACATTTCTTTATCAACTTTATTAAATCAGCTATTCCTTCCTGATTTGCATTTCTCCATTTTTCTGATTCTTTCCACACAGGCCAAAAAAAATCATGCTTTTAGGTCCCTTATCTTGGAACAAATTCAACCAACCAAAATCAGAACAAAACAAGCCTCCTTCATCTCACTAATATCTTATTTTTTTCCCCCCACTTAGCCACTTTTACCCATTCAAAGTCTCTGTAGAACAGTCAGTGTTCTTTGCCAATTCATGTTAAATTCAAGAAAAGAAAGGGCTATTTTTATTTTTGTAGTACAGTGTACTTCCAGTACCTAGCACAATATCTAAAATGGTAGGGGCTCAATAATTAAATGAGTTAACTTTAGCTACCCTTTCACATCCCACTCTCCACCTGAATGTTAAAATTTTGCTTCAAGCACTTCTTAAATTAATCTTACCAAAATAACTAACCAAAATAGCTCCTTTCTCTGTTATTCAGTCCAGGACCATGTTTCAAATACTCCTCTTATATGTTATATCATAATCTATCTTAATTACCGTTAACTGTGTGTATGCCTCATCACTTCATCAAAGCCTCAGCACCTAGAGCTCAGGACAATTAACCTGGTGTTTCCTTAGCCCCCACAACTCTTAACAAAGTGTTTACTAGTCAGTGTTTACTAGTGAGTTGAATTCATACCTTTAAATATTGAAGGGTCCTCTAGCATTGCTCTGACCACATTAGTATTACCTTTGATGAAATATTTTGTGCCTAAAATAAAAATGTGAAAATATAATTGGCTAGCCTTTTATAAACCATTTCAAATCACTAAAGTAATAATTTTTTAAAAACCCTATGCTGAATGAATCATAATATATGTGTTTTGTATTTATGATCACTTTATTTCAACAATTAGAAATATTTATCCATATGTATATTATATGTACACGTACATACATACACACAAAAACATTGCTTGTAACCACTTGATAAAAGAATAACCATTGTTTAAATTATTTCCAAGAAAATAAAATTCCTTTCCAGGTTCTTTAAATGCACCCAATAAATTCACACAAGAGAAAATAGAAAATCTCTTAGAAATTGTTTCAGGAACCAACAGAGACTTAAGAATTACTCTAAACACTCCCAAACTCATTCTACGAGGCCACCATCACCCTGATGCCAAAACCAGAAAAAGATGTCACAAAGAAAGAAAACTACAGGCCAATATCACTGGCGAACATAGATGCAAAAATCCTCAACAAAATACTAGCAAACAGAATCCAACAGCACATTAAAAGGATCATACACCATGATCAAGTGGGGTTTACCCCAGGAATGCAAGGATTCTAAACAGCCAACATCATTCTGAATGGTGAAAAACTGAAACCATTACCTCTAAGATCAAGAACAAGACAAGGTTGTCCAGTCTCACCACTATTATTCAGCATAGTTTTGGAGGTTTTAACCACAGCAATCAGAGATGAGAAAGAAATAAAAGGAATCCAAATCGGAAAATAAGAAGTAAATCTGTTCCTGTTTGCAGATGACATGATACTATACATAGAAAATCCTAAACATGCTACCAGAAAACAACTAGAGCTAATCAATGAATTTTGTAAGGTAGCAGGATACAAAGTTAATGCACAGAAATCTCTTGCATTCCTATATACTAATGATGAAAAATCTGAAAGTGAACTTAAGAAAACACTCCCATTTACCATTCCAAAAAAAAGAATAAAACATCTAGGAATAAACCTACCTAAGGAGACAAAAGACTTGTATGCAGAAAACTATAAGACACTGATGAAAGAAATTAAAGATGATACAAATAGGTGGAGAAATATACCATGTTCTTGGATTGGAAGAATCAACATTGTGAAAATGACTCTACTACCCAAAGCAATCTACAGATTCAATGCAATCCCTATCAAATTACCACTGGCATTTTTTACAGAAGTAGAACAAAAAATTTCACAATTTGTATGGAAACACAAAAGACCCCAAATAGCCAAAGCAATCTTGAGAACGAAAAATGGAGCTGGAGGAATCAGGCTCCCTGACTTCAGACTATACTACAAGGCTACGGTAATCAAGATAGTATGGTACTGGCACAAAAACAGAAATATAGATCAATGGAACAGGATAGAAAGCCCAGAGATAAACCCATGCACATATGGTCACCGTAATTTCGATAAAGGAGGCAAGAATATACAATGGAGAAAGACAGCCTCTTCAATAAGTGGTGCTGGGAAAACTGGACAGGTACATGTAAAAGAATCAAATTAGAACACTCCCTAACACTATACACAAAAATAAACTCCAAATGGATTAATGTAAGGCCAGACACTATAAAACTCTTAGAAGAAAACATAGGCAGAACACTCTATGACATAAATCACAGCAAGATCCTTTTTGACCCACCTCCTAGAGAAATGGAAATAAAAACGAAAATAAACAAATGGGACCTACAATCCCACTCCTGGGCATATACCCTGAGAAAACCATAATTCAAAGAAAGTCATGTACCACAATGTTCATTGCAGCTCTATTTACAATAGCTACGACATGAAAGCAACCTAAGTGTCCATTGGCAGATGAATGGATAAAGAAGATGAGGCACATATATACAATGGATTATTACTCAGCCATAAAATGAAACGAAACTGAGTTATTAGTAGTGAGGTGAATGGACCTAGAGTTTGTTATACAGAGTGAAGTAAGTCAGAAAGATAAAAATATATGGAATTTTAAAAAAGAAAAAAAAATGTTCTGAAGAACTTAGGGGCAGGAGAGGAATAAAGAGGCAGACATAGAGAATGGACTTGAGGACACAGGGAGGGGGAAGGGTAAGCTGAGATGAAGTGAGAGAGTGACATGGACATATATACACTACCACATGTAAAATAGATAGCTAGTGGGAAGCAGCCTCATAGCACAGGGAGATCAGCTTTGTGCTTTGTGATCACCTAGAGGTGTGGGATAAGAAGAGTGGGAGGGAGACACAAAAGGGAGGAGATATGGAGATATATGTATATGTATGGCTGATTCACTTTGTTATACAGCAGAAACTTACACACCATTGCAAAGCAATTATACTCCAATAAAGATGTTAAAATAAATAAATAAATAAATAAATAAATAAATAAATAAATAAATAAATAAGGGTAGACAGGCGGGGGTAGGGAAAAAAGAACCTCTGAGGACCTCAGGAAGATAAAGATGGAAAATGCAAAAGAAAAGTAAGACTATGGAGGGTAGAAGTGTCACTATCCATATAACAAAAGTCCCAGAAAGAGAAAAATTCAATAGGGATGAAAACACACACACCTTTGGAAAGCAGAGGCTCATAGATAAGACAACTGGAGCAGGAAATATCAATGAATCTTTAAAATAAAAGTTGTCTGATCAAGGACACAAAAATGAGCAAGGATTTGGAATATTTGAGAAACAGTTACAAGCATGATGGGATGCTGTGTTGTTGGTGGCCTGCACCTGCACATGGTCTTCACCACTGGGAATGTGTCCAAGGCAAGCGAGAAACTGAATTTATTTTTCTTTAATTTTAAGAAATTTGAGTTTAAAAAGCTAATACTTGATTCAGGTATTGGAAAACTTTTAAGTATGCTTGGAGCAACTTGGGTTTGTGAATCTCTTCTTGCGGTTGTAAATTGAAACCTAAATACAGAACAACTATATCTGATGTGAATTTAGTAATTATACTGAGATGCACTAGAAGTGTAACATTTACCCCAGGTTTCTAATGCTAAATACAGAAAAGAGAGAGTAAAATGTCTGATTAATACTTTTATATTGATTATATGCTGAAATTATCCTATTTTGGATTTATTGGGTTAAATAAAAGATGTAATTAAAATTTAAAACAAAATAGAATTACTCTACACTTGCCTTCCTGCTATACTCATTTTTGCCTTTCCAAAATATGTTCTTATTTTTTATCCTGTTTGATTCACTTCTTCTTCCAACTCACATGGATTTGCAGCCTGAGTTGAGAATATTTTCCCCAGGTCTGATTTTCTGAGACTCCTTTGGGACACTGTGTCCAGTATGACCTGTGGGCTGAATGTACTGAAACCATGGATTAAAGTTTCTCCCCATGCACCTGGCTCTGGCCATTAGGAGCACTCACAGGTCAGTGGAAGGAGATTAGGCAAATCCAAAGTGATTATTTGGTGACTTGCAGGCCAAGTACTTTATTGTTTAATTAACTTATCTGTTTCCCCTTTCGTTGTAACTTTGTATAAAGAGAAATAACTTACTTAAGAAAATATGGCGAATTCAACTTGTTTTTCTCCCTGCAAAAAGTCTTGAGTGTGACCCTCATGCAGATTTTAAGTTTGAATTCTATTACTTGTGTTATGCTCACTCAGATGATCGTTGTTTATCATAGAGGCATCTGCAAAATCTAAATAATATTCAAAACAGTAACATTTTAAAAATCTAGAATCAGTATCAATTCAGGGAGAACCACAAAGGCTTATTTTTGGGAGGTCTCTCTGTCTCTAATTCAGTCACTTGGATGACTGTGTGATCTATGCCTCTTCTGTAATTATTTGGCATATGCATTCGGCCAATTCCTGCAACCCGGTCTGTAGAGGATGCATCAGAGACACTGAACCAAAGGACCCCCAATTCTATTACTTTCATTCGGGCTTCATTTAGTTTTTCAGGTGGATATGCTTTATTTGCTCCCTCTATGCACTCTGTTTTGGAGGCTGACCTGTACAGGCTAGAACAATGGGCTCTAGTCCCTCTACAGCCAATGGAAGGGCCCCAGCAAGAGAAAGTAGGAAAGGAAAAGTGAGATCAGGATATTCATTCCCCAGGATCCCTCTCTGCAAATTCATCAAAGGCTGGCTGGATCCCTCAGCCAAAGGTCTATTCCTTTCAAGGCTACCTTGTAGGCAAGAAATATGTAGATACTGCCTACATGCACTCCTTCCTCTCCCACACCCTTCTGACCTAGGGATCATACTCCTTTTTTCTTACTAGCTCAGAGTACTGCACCTGGCTTCTCTACATCCTGGTTACTTCTTTGTGAATAGCCTCTTTTAAGATATACCCTTCTCTAATTATCTTAATCTGAGTGTGCCAGCTATTTCTTATCAGAGCACAGGTATAAGGTCTCTTTTTGAGATTCTTTAATTAGCCTCATACTGACTATAACTTTGCAAAGTGATCACTAATAGTGGTGAGCAACAAATTAAATATAAGTATTTAGATAATAGGCATGAGCTAAGTGTCAATACAGAAAGAGGTCTTGGGAAAATATGAGAAAATATTGCATTAGCAATGTTTGTTGTTTCCTTCTGAACGTTTAGATTGAACCCCAAAACACATTCAGGAATTGAATTATTAGGAGGTGGTACCATTTTGCAGGTACTTTATCTTTCTTTCTTTCTTTTTTTTTTTTTTTTCTGTTGATGGATAGCACTGAAATTATGCTGAATCTGCCAGGATATATAAATCAAACTTTTACCAATTTAATTTTTCCTTTTATTTATTTTTTTTGTTTTTTTTTTGGTTTTTTGCGGTACGCGGGCCTCTCCCTGCTGTGGCCTCTCCCCTTGCTGCGCGCG
>NC_041229.1:92199856-92210563 GCF_002837175.3 Physeter macrocephalus | reverse complement strand
TTTTTGTTTTTTGCGGTACGCGGGCCTCTCCCTGCTGTGGCCTCTCCCTTTGCTGAGCGCAGGCTCCGGACGCGCAGGCTCAGCGGCCATGGCTCACGGGCCCAGCCGCTCCGCGGCATGTGGGATCTTCCCGGACCCGGACACGAACACGTTTGCCCTGCATCGGCAGGCGGACTCTCAACCACTGCGCCACGAGGGAAGCCCTAATTTTTCCTTTTAGAGGTGTTACAAGTTAATTGACTAATGGGGCCAGTAGCTGAGCTCTTTTGGACTTTGACCAAGGGATGAATCTGGTGGGAGGCCATATTTATCAAAAAAGAAGTTTGACTATATTAGTATTGTTGGTATTCAACAGTTCAGAAATATTTCTTAATGATTTGCTTATTATTTTTTTTTTTTGTATTTTTAAAGAAGAGATGTCGAAAAGCAGCAATTGGATCTCTTCCATCTGAGAAAAACTTAAATGAGAAATATGCTTTTTTATTCAATTAAACAAATTAGACTCTGAACTTTTTTAATGTCCATTTTAAAGGAGAGAGGCAATTCTTGATATTAAATTTAATACTGTTTATAATCACCCACCAAAACATTTCCACAGCATTTGAGTGTTTGAAATTTAGTTGCTTCTTTGAAATTATAAAAGAAACTATAGACCTATTAGAGAAAGTTTGAGAAATTGAGAAAAAAGAAGTTTATAACTCTAACCTAGAACTATTATAATTTTAGTACATTGACCTCGATTTTCTTATATAGTTTTAATCTTAGTTCATAAACAATTATTTGCATCTATAAGCCAAGAATTGTTCCAAATTCCTACATAGTTTTATAATAATTAATTTTAGATATCTTTAAAAAACTTCTTTCCACAGAGTAAATGTTCAATAAATGTTAGCTATTATTTAATGAAACAGATATTTAATACAGTTTTGAAAAGAATGCTTTAGTTATAATAGCATTCTTTGCTATCCACATATTTCCATATAATGAATTAGCAAATTTCATTAATTCTAGGATGTACATTTTTGCAAAAGTTTCAAACTCTAAAACTGAAGCATATTTTATTATAGTACAAAATAGTTTAATTTTCAGCATGTTTTTCTTTTATGTGATATGTAAAATAGCAAGGAGTCCATGATATCTAATATTTTAATTTCTGAGATTAGATTATCAGACATTGGTGATTGTGTGTGTGTGTGTGAATGTGACAGTGAATACTGAAAGAAAGATTATACCTCCTCACTTACATGCTGTCTGGAAGTCCTTTCTGTTTTAAACCATGAAAACTGCTACCAAAAAACACCCCAAAAATTTAGACAGTGAAACCAAAAGAAACTGGTTAATTTCATTGCTTGAGTTATAGTGTTTTTAAGGAAATATTTGTTCTACATTCCCTTTTAAACTTTTAAACAATGTTTCAAGTCAAGTATGTTTGGGATCAATTTAGAAAAAGAAAAATGTTTACATTGATTCCTTAGGTAAAAGTGTTAAAAATAGATGAAAATTTTTCCTCACTCTAAGACAACATCTTCTGTTTAAAAATAATTATATAGTGGCCTAATACACATACCTGTCCTCCCAATAATTCAGTAGAAATCAAGTTCTGTGTGGAACACTAAAGTGAACTATAATATGTCAAAAAAAAAAAATGCCTCTGAGTACTTCCCACTTGCAGGCAAAGACATCATTTCGTTGTAATAATAGAAATTACATTTTAATCAATACGCCCTTTGCCATTAATCCATTTTTGACTGCCTGAAGAGATTTTAATAACAGGTTAGGGAAATCATCCATCCAATGAGTCATTCCAAAGAGAAAAAGGCTGGAATTCTTTCATTTCTAATTCAGCATGTACAGAATTTATATGTATATTTTACATTCTTGCTACTCTTGGAAGAACCTAGCATTTCATTGTGTACTCAATATTTTTCTTAGTAACTTAAAAAATCATCTATGGTTTTTTATTGGTGACACAAATTGATCACCTATCAGCAAATATACATTTTCTTACCTTTGGTAAGGACTAGATGTTTGATGGTATTCTCTAGTGGTCAGTGCCTGCTGTAATACAGCTATAAGCTAGGTTTTACTTTTACCAAATTTGCTTTTTTTAAATTAATTTTACTGTATAAAATAGCAATGCACACTCATTTTAGAAATATCAGATAGTACATAGAACACCTTTATGAACTTGAACACCCATGCTACTTCCTTGCCAAACATAACCTTCATTATCACAGATGCATGGATGCATGCAAATATTGTCTCTATGCATGTATTTCAATTTTTTATTTATTATAAATATTTTTTCTTTTTAGTAAGTATGTGTATAAATTTTTTTAAGTTTGTGTGGTATTTCTTTGTAGACTTCTATCTTGATTTATTTAGCTAATACTCTAGTGTTAAAAGTATATTATATCCAAAGTTATATTGTTAGGAAAGTGCCAGGATGGACATGCTCATAACTTTTTTATGGATTGATTCTATTTTAGTAGAATCAATTCCCCCAAATAAAATATTAGAGTAGCAATTACACATAATTTGAGTGTTTTACATCCATGCTATATCTAAATGAAAAAAGAAATTATCTAGCAATATAGGAAAGTGATTCAGTATTTTTAAAATATTTATTATTTTACCAATATTTATTAGTCCATTTGGGCTGCTATAACAAAGTACCATAGTCTGGGTGGCTTAAACAACAAACATTTATTTCTCTTGGTTCTGGAGGCTGGAAGTCCAAGATCAAGGGACCAGCAGATTGGGTGTCTGGTGAGCCCCCACTTCGTGGTCCAGAGACAGCTTTCTTCTCTCTGTGTCTTCACATGGCAGAAGGTGAGAGGAATCTCTGGGGTCTCTAATAAGGGCACTGATCCCATTATGAGGGCTCCACCCTCATGACTTAAGCACCTCCCCAGGGCCCACCTCCAAATACCATCATACTGGGGATTAGGTTTCAACATATGAATCTGAGGGGACACAAACATTTAGTCTATAGCATATGACAATGCTCTTCTATTATTACTTTGATTTTTCTTTCTTCATCCTTAATAAGCATTAATATTTTTCATACATTTATTGTCTATTTTTATTTTTCCTTTTGTTAATTATGCATTTATGTCCTCATCTGGGTCATGTTTACTCAGGACAAACTAAGAGGAGACAACATAATGTAGAACATGGAGGTCATAGGGAAAAAGGAAAGAAGGCATTCTCCCCAGTAAGCATCACTGCCTGCTGGAAAGTAATCTCTTCCCCCTGGGGACTTGTGATGAATTTGGCATTTTTACCGAGTGCCAAAGCAAAGGTGCATTTTAGTGAAACTCCAGTCTGACTGGTTCTTGGCATTTATGTTGATTAAAGGAAAAACAACTTAGACTTTCACTTTCTTTCTAAAGCCACCTGTTAGCAGGTGGTATCAGCACTGTTAACAGTGAAGGTTAAGATCTTTCTACATTAAAGTAAGAACTCAAAAGCAATCAGGAAAATGTATAGACTATCTACAGTGTTTGAGGTGGTGGACTAAGAATTCACTTATGTTACATTCTTTTTGACAGTAGACATGTAATTTTTGTTTCAGAATCCATTTTATCCATCTTTATTTCCCCAGTGCCTAGAATAATACCTGCCATATATTAAAAGTTCAAGAAATGCATAATTATCTCTGTTTTACAGACAATAAAAACCAATGATCAGAGAAACTGAGTAATGCTGACCTGAGTCACACAGCTCAAAAGGGATTGTCTCAAAATTCAACACCAGTTTGTCCAAACCCAAACTCTATACTCTAAATATTTCATCTAACATCTCTTCCTAAGATAATGTTTCTCTTGTTATACATTCATTCTAGTGCAAGAAAGGCTAGATAATGCTGTGGAGCAAATAACCCAACCATCTCAATTGTTTACAAACAACAAGGGTTCGTTCTCGTGTATACCATGTAATAATTGCTTGTTAGCCAAGGGCTTTGCTCCTCAGTCTTCTCTCCAGGATCTAAGGTGAGGTAGCAAACCCTCCCTGCACCGTTTATGATAACCAAGACTAAGGAACAAAGCACAAAAATCTTGTCCTGGATTGTTAAAGCTCCAGTCGGCAGTGACATGTAATATATCTGGTCACATTTCACTAGTCAAAGCAAGTCACTTAATTTCATGAGTGTCATGAAACTTCATGGGCGCTTATGCGTGGGAAAGTGAAATTGGGTGGGCCCAAGGTAGTGACAAGAGTACTTATGAGTGAAAGAGGATGGCAGGAAAAGCCGAGTCTGAGAAGGAGATACGAAGATGGTACACAGTAGGGGGAAAAATAAAGCTAAATATTGTGGACAGCTCCTCCCTCTGGTCACCAAATACTCAATTAACTCTGTGATAGTTAATTTTATGTGTCATCTTGACTGAGCCACAATATCTAGATATTTGGTCAAACATTATTCTGGATGTTTCTGTGAAGGTAATTTTTGGTTGAGAGTAACATTTAAATGAGTAGACTTTGAGTAAAACAGATTATTTTGCATAATGTGAGTAGGCCTCATTCAACCAGTTGAAAGCCTTAATGGAACAAAGACCAGCCTCTTCTGAGCAAGAAGAAATTCTGCCTATAGTCTGTCTTTGGACTGGAATTGCAAATATTCCTGACAGAACAAGTTCTTCGTTTAAAAGAGATCATTTTTGAATGGGTAAAATATGATATCCAATGACATTCAAAGGCATTAGTCCAACTTCTAACAGGCAGTGCAATCCTCAGGCAGAATACCAAGACTGGAGAGGGATGAAATTTATATGGTCCAAGAGGATAATAAACAAACACATATCCTACTGGTTCTGCTTCTCTGGAGAACCTTGACTAATACAGACTTGTATTTCTGTGTAGAACACATTCGTTCTCCCATAACAGGCATCCAGTTGCTGTGTCCAGCTCAGAGTCTCAGACCCTAAAAGAGGCCCTGTAGTCTTCATCAGTGTGGCTATAGCCCTGGAGATCTATGAATCAAAGGGCAAATTATGTGCCCCTTTCACAGCTTATAGGTAGTAATCAAACACTGATGGGAATAAACACTTCTGGAGGATTGGATATGTTCTTTGATTAGGTATAATTCTGCTCTATTGGAGGGGTTCCTCTGTTCGTGAATTCTAATTTATATTCTTTTGGTTTGTCCTTTAGGGATATTATTCTTTTTTCACCATGATTCTTGGTTGCATCTGAAATGTACCTTGGAAAATATGCTCTCCTAGGAGAGATGGCAGCTTTTTCAACCCACTTTCTGCCCAAGGGTCTTTTTTAAATTTCATTTGTAAGTCTTTGTCTCAAAAATTTAGTTGGCTCCTTACTTATCTGGTAGACTCTGTGTGCTGGTAGCTACTCTAGTGGTACTTTTTAGGGTGTATCTCTTAGCTTTTGCTACATTTCTTTGGTTTTCTTCTCCAATTACTTCTTTCTCTCTCTAGGCTGAATTATGGGCACCTAGAACTTATTAGGTTTCAGTGGGGAAACAACACCCCTTGTCTCTAATTTCATAGCCAATGTGTCTAATTGAAATGAATTACTAGGCAGCTGAATCCTTACTCTAAGACACCTTAATCACTTCAGGGCTTTTAACAACGAGTGTGCTGGTCATACTTTTGATTGAATCCTTACTACAGCCTGAGTTCTAATAAACTATATGCCCTGAAGGTTTTCTTGTTTTTCTTGCTTTATATTTTATGCTGCAAGTCCTTGAATTTGTAGATTGTCTTTATTCTCTTTACTTACTTATAAGCAGGCAGATTATGTTCTGAGCTCATCTTTTTTTTTTTTCTTAGTGATTTGCTAAACATAGACAACACAATGAATTAACATTATATGTTCTAATTTTTCCCTAAAGCTACTAGTTCATTAGTTCTATGGAATAATTGCTGACTTACAAGAGGTGACATCTTCACCAAATGCCTTGCTGTTACATAAGAAAAATTACCATCTTTTTTTGTCTCCTTTAACAATTTTCTCACTATTTTTATCCATTTAAGCCTTTAGGTCTTGATATGATAGTGGTCTTCTTTTAGGTATCAATTTTTTCATGAGTTTAATAGACTAGTTTAGTAAAAGCAACTCCAACATATCAGTGGCTTCAAATAACAAAGGCATATATAAATATATATATATATATATATATATACATACACATATATACTTTTTTATTATACATTGGAAATCAGCTCTGTTCTATGCCATTCTTATTTAGGACTGCCAGCTGTGGAAGATTTCATCTTTATGCTTCCATGTTTGCTGAGGGAGACAAATAGGAACATGAAATATTGTACACTGACTATTAAATCCTCCCCCCAAAAATGACATGTGTGACTTCTCCTCATATGTTAATGGACAAAGCAATATACATGACCACAATAAACTTCAAAGGGGTGGGAATGTGCAATCCAACCATATGCCTGGAAAAAAAACTAGAAATATTGAGTGAACAATATTAATGACTGCTATATGTTTATACCCAACAATACTTTATTTTTTGAGAAGAATGCCAGATTGTAATCTCCAAAAGGGCAACACCATTTTTTTCTTGTTGACTGCCACATCCTTGGCTCAGTGCATAGAAATAAGTTGGTACTCAATAAACATTTGTTTAATTAATTGGATGTTACAATGTTTTCTTAATACTGATAGAAGATGCATGACATTTCAGATTTGTAGAGTTCACTTCAACCATTCCATCAAATACAAGCTCTCACTGCCTTTGCATTGATTTGCAAAATGTATATGGCTTTTTCTCTTGGATATTTTCTCTCTCTATGCCATGAAAGTTATAAGTGATGGCCAGCTTTCCAAAGAAGAGTATAAAATTATTAACAAACTAGAGGCATTTTTAAAAAGCACAGAGAGAAAACAAGCTGGAACGGGGATTCTGGCATTGGGGTATACTTTTGCTGATGAATTACTTTCTGTACCAGAAACATATTTCAAATAATCTTGACAAGAGAATGAATGAACTGCCAGGAACTATCCTAAGGCAACACCAAGTTTAGGGCTTTTGTAACCAATACCAACTTTATTCTTCCTCTATTGCAAGTATCTTCAAAGGAGTTGTAAACAATGATCAGACAACTCCAAAGATAATAGGTGTGGTTCAAGGAATAGCTTATTCAACGTTAGGACAGCTGAGGAGAAAAGCCAGTCATTTTCTGGGGGACAAATATTTTCTCATTAAACAATGCATTACATTTTCATTAAAATGGTACTTATAATCCCTACTCTAAAAATATGAATACATGTATAGTGTGGTGTTGAGTGTGAGGAGGAAAGGAAGGGGAAAGAGGAGAAGATAGAAATGAGAGAGACAGAGAAACAGAAGAGGTTAATTTACTGTTCTTAAGTGTTGAATTACATATATCTACATTTTTTCCCCTAAACTAAAAATAAAATTGCTTTGCAATACACAAACTCAGCTGCAAAGTCACTGATCATTAAGAGTATTCCCAAACTTTGCATTTGTTGTACCCAACGAGAAGTTGTGCCATTTATCTACAGAAGCATGAAAGAGTGGGTTTTAGTATGTTTGTATGGAGTAGCGCTGGTTGGAAGATTCCAAAAATGCAGTTCTTGCTGAACCTAAAACTTATTGAATTATATCCCCCTCAGAGCATTGATACTAATTTACAAAGAGCCAGATTGCATTAGTTTTCCATTGCTGATGTAGCAAGTTAATACAAACTTCGTGGCTTAAAACAGCCAACTTAATATCTTACAATTCTGTATGACAGAAGTCTGACCACAGGTCTCACTGGGCTAAAATTTAGGTGTCAGGAGGACTGCATTTCTTTCTGAAGCCTCTAGGGAAGAATCCATTTCTTTGCTAATTAAAATTTAGTTCCTTGCAGTTGTAGGGCTGAGATCCCTGTTTAACAACTTGCTGGCTGTCAGCTGAGGGTCATTCTCAACTTCTTGAAGCCATTCACGTGCCTTGGCTCATGGCCTTCTCTATCTTCAGAGCCAGTGATGGCAGGTCAATTCCTTCTCACTTCTGAATCTCTCCAATCCATTCTTCTGCCCTTCTCTTCCACTTTTAAGGACTCCTTTGCTTAGATTGGGCCTACCTGATAATACAAAATAATCCCCTCATCTCAAAGTTTTTACTTTAAATCATAAGTGCAAAAAAAAACTTTTGCTATGTAAAGTAGCAGATTAGGACGTGGACATTTTGGGGAGGGGGTACATTATTCTGCCTACCACAAAGGTCTAAGTGTCTTATCCATGTGTGAGCTTCTCTGAGATAAATGAGTGAATGTTAGAAGTAAACAGGAAACTAGCCACTCACGGATTTGGAAAAACCTAAATGCCGTTTACCCTATTAGCATGGGGGAAATAATTGTATACTTTTCTCACTACAAAAATATAGAAAATGTATTATACTTAGCCCAGAACTGTTTCTAGATGAGGTTCCATAAACCAATGCATAAAGGAACATGAAACCAAGATGCTATCTCATTAGTTTAGGAATGTGAAAGTGCTTTGTGGGCCCATAAATAATTATACAAATAAAATGTTTTCCTTTAATATCTTCACCAAGTTATGATTCTGAATGTGTGACCATATCTGCTAAACGTGTCCTACAAAGATGAATACCAATATGGATGTGTGATTAAACTTGATTGAAGTGGATTTAATTAACCTGGAGAAGAGAAAAATCAATGAGTATTTGAAAGGTGTCTTTATTTTTATTAGGGGCTAATATGAAATTAGAAATGTGCTGTGCATTTTTGGGGATTGAAGTGGTCCCAATGAATGCTTGCTTCCAGGATACTGATTTCTGTTCAACATAAATTAAGATTTTCTAATAATCTGAGCAGTCTAAAAATGGATAGGACTGCATCATAAGATCATAACCTTCCTGTCACTTAGAGGTCAACCAACAGTAGTGGATGAGCCCTTAGTAGGGGTATTTTGGATAGATTTTAAGCACTAAAGAGAAGGGTTATATACAGTTTTTAGTAGTGTGGCCCTTTTTTCCTAATCAAATTTTCTTTTTTTTTTTTTAACATCTTTATTGGAGTATAATTGCTTTACAATGGTGTGTCAGTTTCTGCTTTATAACAAAGTGAATCAGTTATACATATACATATGTCCCCATATCCCCTCCTTCTTGCGTCTCGCTCCCTCCCACCCTCCCTATCCCACCCCTCTAGGTGGTCACAAAGCACCGACCTGATCTCCCTGTGCCATGCGGCTGCTTCCCACTAGCTATCCACCCTACGTTTGGTAGTGTATATATGTCTATGCCACTCTCTCACTTCGTCACAGCTATCTATTTTACGTTTGGTAGTGTATATATGTCCATGCCACTCTCTCACTTTGTCACAGCTTACCCTTCCCCCTCCCCGTATCCTCAAGTCCATTCTCTAGTAGGTCTGCGTCTTTATTCTCATCTTGCCCCTAGGTTCTTCATGACCATTTTTCTTTTTTAGATTCCATATATATGTGTTAGCATACGGTATTTGTTTTTCTCTTTCTGACTTGCTTCACTCTGTATGACAGACTCTAGGTCCATCCACCTCACTACAAATAACTCAATTTCGTTTCTTTTTATGGCTGAGTAATATTCCATTGTATATATGTGCCACATCTTCTTTATCCGTTCATCTGTTGATGGACACTTAGGTTGCTTCCATGTCCTGGCTATTGTAAATAGAGCTGCAATGAACATTTTGGTACATGACTCTTTTTGAATTATGGTTTTCTCAGGGTACATGCCCAGTAGTGGGATTGCCAGTTCTTAGTCGGACAATATTTTTGTCCAGCTTTTTATGTCTTTCAAACATATAAAAATTAAATCTTAAGTTGTTTGAAATAGACAAACTGCCATAATTGAAAAGCATAACATTTACGTGAAATGTGCAGATTTATATATGCTAATGATTATAAACATATATCAATTGATTACTGCACACTATTCATTTGTTAATATATTTTTAAAAAGATTTATTTATTTATTTGGTTGAGCCGGGTCTTAGTTGTGGCAGGTGGGCTCCTTAGTTGCGGCATGCAAACTCTCAGTTGCGGCACACGAACTCTTAGTTGTGGCATGCGTGTGGGATCTAGTTCCCTGACCAGGGATCTAACCTGGGCCCCCTGAATTGGGAGTGTGGAATCCTAACCACTGCGCCACCAGAGAAGTCCCTAATATTTGTTTTATGTGAAGCATTATCCCGCTTGGTTTTGAGAATACAGACAGGCCCAGGCTTCATAAAGCTTACGGATTTGTGGGGGAGACAGAGGCTAAACTAATGAGCAGATGAACAGATCATTTATCACAGATTACGTTATAAAGAAGATAAGCAGGATGATGGGTTAAAAAGAATAGCAGAAAGACCAATTTAAATAACGTAATTAGGGAAGAACTTTCAGAGGAGCTGACATTTAAACTGAATCTGAAGTGTAAGAAAGGGCCAGCTCCTTTACATAACCTTATGAGTTATTAATCCTTTCAATAGCACTATGAGTTGAGAACTACTATTGTCTTAATTTCATAGAGGAAGAAACTGAGACTTAACAAAGATTTACCTTGAGCACAAGTTTAAATGCTCAAGGTTGGTAAAGCTTGAATTGGGACTCGAATCTTTTTTTTTTATTTTTTTATTTTTTTAACATCTTTATTGGAGTATAACTGTTTTACAATAGTGTGTTAGTTTCTCCTTTACAACAAAGTGAATCAGTTATACATATACG
>NC_041229.1:92172333-92198775 GCF_002837175.3 Physeter macrocephalus | reverse complement strand
AGATTGCTTTTGCTATTTGGGGTCTTTTGTGTTTCCATACAAATTGTGAAATTTTTTTTTCTAGTTCTGTAAAAAATGCTAGTGGTAGTTTGATAGGGATTGCATTGAATCTGTAGATTGCTTTGGGTAGTAGAGTCATTTTCACAATGTTGATTCTTCCAATCCAAGAACATGGTATATTTCTCCACCTATTTGTATCATCTTTAATTTCTTTCATCAGTGTCTTATAGTTTTCTGCATACAAGTTTTTTGTCTCCTTAGGTAGGTTTATTCCTAGATATTTTATTCTTTTTGTTGCCGTGGTAAATGGGAGTGTTTTCTTAATTTCACTCTCAGATTTTTCATCATTAGTGTATAAGAATGCCAGAGATTTCTGTGCATTAATTTTGTATCCTGCTACTTTACCAAATTCATTGATTAGCTCTAGTAGTTTTCTGGTAGCATCCTTAGGATTCTCTATGTATAGTAGCATGTCATCTGCAAACAGTGACAGCTTTACTTCTTCTTTTCCTATTTGGATTCCTTTTATTTCTTTTTTTTCTCTGATTGCTGTGGCTAGAACTTCCAAAACTATGTTGAATAAGAGTGGTGAGAGTGGGCAACCTTGTCTTGTTCCTGATCTTAGTGGAAATGGTTTCAGTTTTTCACCATTGAGAACAATGCTGGCTGTGGATTTGTCATATATGGCCTTTATTATGTTGAGGAAAGTTCCCTCTATGCCTACTTTCTGCAGGGTTTTTATCATAAATGGGTGTTGAGTTTTGTCAAAAGCTTTCTGGGACTCGAATCTTTAGGATCCCACAACCTGTTAGGGCTGGAATCCATGACCTTTAGTTTTTAGGTCCCTTCTGACTCTGAGGTTCTGTGAGTGAAACTGACTAGTACAACTTGGACAGAGTGAACATATAAGGCATGCTATTCTCTCTCTGTCAGGCTAGTGAATTCACTGGTAACTTGACAAATGCTAAACTTTCATGAAGGAGTTAGAATACTGTGACTCGGAAATATACACTACAGCAGATGGTGCTAGTTAACAATTTTTGTTTTGGACATGGATTGTGGTAGACTCAGAGACAGAAATCGGTGCAAGACAATTCCCCAGTTTACTTTAATGCCATTTTGATATTGTTGATGTATTAAATGTATATTGGTCGAATAAAAGAAATTTAGGTATTCAGGATGAATATACCTACTGAAGACAAGTAGTTCCTTATCTTGGGTTTAACTCATCACTGAGAGTAGGGTTAAGTCAGGGGGCAAATCTGGATGAGGAAGAGACCTGTGCAGTAGTACCAGCTACCCCTGCTACTATATAACTTTGGAAGAAGCCGTATTATTTCTCTTAAACTCAGTTTCCTCATCATGCTCAAAGGCTTTCTGACAGTGCGAGTGACAAAGCTGTAAAAGCCAATCTCTTCTTCATATTTCAAAAGTTGATGGAAACAAAGATGTGAATTTAAGAGTCACGCTTCATGGAAAAATTCGACCTCTAATGAAGAACACCATCTTCAGAAAGGGCTGCTTAAAGGGAGCACAGTGCACCTTGTAGACAGTTCCAGAAAATATCATTGGTATAGATCCCCCCAAACGGAAAAAAAAGTAAATGATTAACTTCATAAATTAAATTTCATTTCCCCTTTTGAATGTTTTCTTACAATTCTTTAAATCTGTCTATGCTTTATTGCCAGCATCATGTATTTATTTGGCCCACGTCCACTCTCTTTTTAAATTCAGAACACACACCCACCCACACACTAGTAGAAGGCTACGTGTATACCA
Organism: Physeter macrocephalus; assembly: GCF_002837175.3. Taxonomy (NCBI): domain Eukaryota; kingdom Metazoa; phylum Chordata; class Mammalia; order Artiodactyla; family Physeteridae; genus Physeter; species Physeter macrocephalus. The sequence goes on along the minus strand of NC_041229.1, from coordinate 92,196,996 downwards.
TTAACACATATATCCTCATAATAAAAATTCACAAAAGCTCATTTCTCTTTAGGGAACAAAAGAGCTGTGCCCCAGGTCCCACCTGTTCTCATTCATAAACTCTTTGGGAATTCTTACTGAAGGATAAAGCATTTCAAAGGCCTCCTGATCTACCAATCATACAAGATTAATGTTATCTTTATCTATTCAACATATTGATATTGAGCTAGTTCTATGAGCCAGACATTGTCCTAGGCATGTGAAATCCAAAACAGGCATAAGATATAGTGGCTGTGCTCAGTAAACAAGTGTTTTGATATGTAAAGGATGTCAAGTTCCCACTTTTTTTGTTATTGCAATGGTATTGAATAATACAAATATTGAGCATCTACTTGTAACTGTGAGGCAAGGGCTTTTCACATGTTACTCAAGCCTACCATATTTCACAATGCCAAGAGGCACTACTTATTTATATATTATATAAATGGTGGCCCCTTGAATGGGAGAATGTGATGGTTCTCACTTATCTTGCTTGATTGTCACAAAAATCAAATAGGTAGTTTTTGTTATTCCCTTTTCTAAGATGAGAACATTGAGCCTCAAAAGCATTAAAATCACATAGCTATTAAATGGCAGAGCTGGGTTGATATTTGGATCTGAATGATGCTAAAGCCACAATAAATTTATTATTCCATGAAGCGTATTGTTATAATACTATCAAATGGCCGATCCCTCACAATTACTCCAAGGTTCTTTTATAAGTGGAAATCATATATTAGAGGCCATTTATATCATTTATCTTAGGGGAAAAATAATGCCTTGCATCAGCTGTCCATTCTAGGTATAGGCAAAAACTACAGGTCCAGCCACTTTTTAAAAGCTGAACACTTACAAGTTGAGGGGTCATGCAGAATTTTTTCTTAAACTTCTCCTTTTTGAGAGCTGCTCAGGAAGTCTCTCAGCAATAATCTTTCTGTTACAGATACATGTTTCTGGGTTTTTTTCCTAGCCACATTATGGAGAGAAGAAAAAAACAAACAAAAAAACAACCAAAAACTGTTGTCAGGATTAGACTTGTCACCCCAAAATTTTAGAATTTAAATATGAAAAATTTACCTCCTATTGAATAAGACATACATATATCAAGGTTAATTGGTTTTATGTCTGAACGGTGACAGTCATTAATTCTCTTTACTTTTTCTAGCACTAGGGAAGAGTATTTTTATGTGGCCACAGTAAAAGTTGATGTAAATATATATTTAATGATGACAAACATCAGCAGAGTGAATGGGTAGAGGTTAAAAGGAACTAAAGCATATGCAAATTTGAAAGAAGTGGATTTCGATGTCATGAATCATAGTTTGTTATGTACTTGAGTGGGGGATAGAGTGTACGATACTAGTCTTGCTATGCCAACATTCTCAGATTTGCCACCCACGCAGTTTACACCTTTGAATATACTCAAGATAGTTCATTAATTTTAAGTTTCTTTTTACTGTTTAATACTTAATGGAGAGAAGCTGTGATATCTCAAAAAATGTTCATGCTGATTATGACTCTGCAAAGAAAAATCATCTTAATTTAAATACAGATTAAAATGAAGAATATGTGCTACTAGAATGTTAATGTGGTTACTTAGCAGAGAGAAAAAGAATGCCAGCTTAATGAGTCCATAAGCTTTGTTCCTCTTTTGACAGTCATTTTTATTTTGTTTCATGACCATAGCTTTGCCTTCCTGTTGCTCCTTTTCCCACCTTAATACCCCAGCCAAGCTAGATGCAAATATTGTAGTCTGTGTGAGCAGGCTGAACAAATGTCATTGGAGTAACTTCATCACCACTTCCTGGGAAACATCGCAAAGTATGTGCCGTGATGGGTTGGTAGGTGTGTGATTAGATAGGCATACGTTTTACTCTCTTAAACTCTATGAAATAAACCATATGATATAGTTGGAAAATACTGGAGATAATATATTGTATTTACTTTTCCTCTAAGAGGTGACTTAATTGGATTTTGTCTACTGCAATTACCTAAATTCATCTAATGGACTTGATATACAGATTTTATGATGCTCTTAAAAACCACACTTATAGATTCATGAATATGAATATCAACCAGTTTTCTACCTTCAAATTAAGGTTGATTAAATGTCTTAAATAGTTGTTACTAATATTCTTTCTGAATTTTAATGAACATAGCTTATTAAACCCTAGGATTGTCATGATTTTTAGACCTCACATCAAATTCAATTCCTTGAATTGCTTCATATGTGTCAGTTATGTTTCCATTATCAGATTTAAAAATTTCAAATAATAGTTTTAGGTCTTTTTCATCTATATATTCTTCTGGTGAAATTCTTCTTGCTTCCTAAACCTCTGCTCTTTCTCTTGGGTAATTCATAGAATAAAATAGATGCTCAATATGTATTTTCTGAATTGAATATGTTATTTTTCTATCACCTGTGGCACCCAGAGCAGTCTAGATCATACAAAAATAACAGAATAAATTCTTATTGATCAATGATGGATATGTCCTAAACTTATGTGTGAGAATCTTAGCCTCCATAGAATCACACCTATATTCCTATCAGAATGCATAACAATAATTTTTTAGAGGTCTTATTTTGATTCTTAATATTTTATGACTAAAAGGTAACCTTATTCCTGAATTTTAAAGTACAATTATAAAAGGAAGGAAGTAAGAAAATGAAGAAAATTCCCCTTGGTTACTTAAAATGAGAGATTCACAGTTGTCTATTATATCTCCTGATCTTAATCAAGGCAGACAGGTAGAATGGAAAGAAGTTGTTTTCTGAGTTCCTAAAAATGTGGCTTGTCATTCAAGTACTGCCCTTCAGTACCTTTGTGAATTAGGCCAAATCATTAAACTTTTTGAGTTTTCGTTGTCTCCTTTGAACAAATAGTATAATAATTATATTTGCTATGCAAGATGGATCTGAGAATTAAAGAAACTACCATATACAAAAGGACTGTAAATAAATGCTTCACAAAGACAGAAGGTCAAAAGGTGTGAATTCCCAGGTTTCCTATCACTCTGCTATACTTGCATAATACAACTGACAAAGTAAAAATAGTAACTCATTGAAATAGGATACATGCAGCTGGTCTATACACTTCATTAATAGGAAAAAGCATTGTGCTATGTTTGAAATTTCTGTGGATACACCACCGTAAGTGGATGGATTAAGTCATCAGAAAATTCCCATTGTGTTCAGTGAGTGGTTGCTGTGTTTTTGTCCGCTTTTTGTTTTTTAATAGGCTTATCCTTTTCACCATTTTTCATTCTTTTCAATGTATTTTATACAATCATTCTGTGAAAGTGAATTGTATGTTGACTCCAGATATTGTCAGTTGAAGTCAGTGTTTACTAAGGCAAATTCAATGAAAGCAGTCAACAATTCATCAGCTCAATTTTTTTTTTCTAGTTAAACAATGATTTTATTGCTTGAGTAAACAGACAAATTTATGCAACCAGGGCAGAGGCTATGGATGACTTGTATTTCCAGTTTGGGGGAGGACTCGTTTGGTGTTGTAATATCGAGCCAACCGGTGAATAAGGCTCTAAAGCAGAATCAGACGGAATTTAGCGTCTTTATCCTTTCTGTTTCTCTCAAGATGCTTTCGGACAGCAACAGGTTTCTTCATTAAATGATAGAGCTCCTCAGGAAGATCAGGAGCAAGTCATTTGGACTTAAGAATTCTCAAGATTTTATTGCCTGTCACAAAACGTACTTGTGCAACACCATGTGAGTCTCTCAGGATCACACCGATTTGCGAGGGCGTCAGGTCCTTCTTGGCCAGTTTGTAGATCTGCTCCTTTACGTCATCAGACGTCAGCTTCAGCCAGATGGGGATGCTGCGGCGGTAGGGCAGAGCCAACTGGGACAGGCCCTTCCCTGGAGCATGCATGCGACCTATGATGGCGGCGGTGTGGTTCAACTCAATTGTTAAAACCACAGCCTAAAATATGAAACACATAGAATTTTACATAAAGAAGAATTGATTCAAAAATGGATAAATGTATAGCTTATCCAGAGTAGAGAAAATTTTCTCATTTAAAGCAAGAAAGAAAGCAAGATATTATTGCCAACTCTTATCCACCAAAGGTTCAATGGCGATGTTACAGGAAAGTCCACATTAAAGGACGGTATCATATAAAGAAAAAGATACCCTACAAGTATTAGTTGTTCCATATGTTATCTCATTTTGCATTAACTGCTAATGTAGGTATAATATCAGGGGCAAAATTACACTTTATTCTTCCTATCTCACCTCCTAGTTGTATGTTCTCTAAATGGTATGGTAATGCTCCCATAATACCCAGCACAGTACTTTGCTAGGAGTTCAATAAATGTTTGTTGAATTGAATTACCACATTAACATGTAAATTGTGAGATTGCGGAGTTTACAGCCTTTAAATCTTATTTTTAAATCTAGGTTTACACAAATTTGCATATTATTCAGAAAATGAATATATTAAGCACAAATCAGTGTCTAATTTATATGCATTTCCACGAACTCACTTTGACAGTTTGAAGTGTTACCACTGACCAACACATTGGATAGGATGTGAAGATGACCTTATTCATTTTGGGGAACTGACAATTTTTTAGAAGATTGCCCAGATGTTTGTTTATTTACCAATTGATATTTTTTTTCCAAATGAACTCTCCTTGGAGATTTTTATTTACAGTTATTCGTTCACCACTTTTTGAGTCTTGTTGCTTTGTTGACTTCATGTGCGTAGTTTGAGCGACAGTGCTGGATCCTTCTTTGATAAATAAAGCTGATCAGGTCTTGTAAGTAAATGATGACATGTAGCTGAAGCAGTTTAAAGATTTAGCTCTTTGCCAATTTGTTGTTTTATTTAATAGTCATATTTCATTCAAGAAAGAGAACATGCTCATGGCTTGTGGCATTGCAATACATGTACCTTTTCTTTAGAGAAGCTCATATAAACTTATGATAGAAATTGGCCTCTTTGTCAATTTAAAGAGAAATTAAACTGGCTTCTTTACAATTTCTTTTACCCTCCTTCGCATTCTTTTATCCAAGTAAGTTAGTTCTACAAATCTTTATATAAACTCTCAGAGAGAAAAATCAACATGATGTTTATCAAGCTAGAGTGCCTATTCAGTATGCAAAAAAAAAAAAAAAAAAATCACCTTGCTTTTTCTATTGCAGTGCCCCTAAATTGAAGCTATGTGCCTGATCAGGCAAAAATACCTGTGCTTCACATTTCATAGCATCTAAAGCTGGCTTCTTCTGTCTACGTAAATAATTTTAAGTGAAAGATACTGGCATTATTGAACGAGATGAGATTTAGCAAGATATTTTTGACAGGGTTTCCAAAGGAACCACGAAACAATAATGCAGTGAACCCTGATTTTAGAACAAACTCAACTTCTAAATGATTTAAAGAAGCACCATTGATACTTATGAACTTAAAAAAAATTTAAGGAAAAACCACAGCTTAGTTTCCAATCAGTCAAGACTTTGAACAATGTATTCCTGTTGGGAATAAAGAAAGAAGGGGGCTCTATAAAAAGAAAAAGCTGTAGAGAGGAGGAATTGTATTTTAAAGGCTACACACTTCCAAGGTGTTCAGTTGATGAGGTCTTTGTCTGGTAGTCACCAAAGTTCATTCGGTGTTTCTGTAATCACAATGCAGTTTTTACACTCTGCAATTATCTTTAATTGTAAGGATATGCAACCCCTTAATTAAGCTAAAGGGAAGATAGTAGCTGTTCATATTGAAGAACCCGCAAACTCCAATAGGCTGTTTTGATGTCTGAATGATTTTGACACTCTCTTGAATAGTGATTGCCGCATTTTGTTCCTTGCTTTGGGTGAGTTTCTTAAAGGAAAAAATGCTGAGGTCATCCCCTTAATAACTTTCCTCATTGCAGCCTGGTTAGCAGAGACTCCTTCTGAAAGTGATCTGCTCCTACATGTCCAGGTGGAAGGAAAAGTAACTCAGCACCACAGGTACTAGTTATTTTGGTTGGAAGAAAAAGTTCCACAACACGTCACTCTCTACCAGTGGCTGTAGTTTCAGCCAAAGACCTTGAAGTGTCTGACAGAAGGTTTTATTCGATACTGAAAGGATAGCTAAGTTGACAGCATGTAAGTAAGTGATGTATTTGTGTACCTCTATGTTTGTCAGCCTGGAACACAACCACACCCCTCAACAACACGTACACATACATACGCAAGCCACCACCACCATCGTTACCGTTATATATTGAAACCCTGTTGTTCCAGGTTCAGCTCAGAGGTAACTATTTTAATTGAACTGTTTGTGTTTTCTTTGTTTCTCTGCTCACTCCATATATCAAAAGTAATCACTCCTTTCACTAGTATTTCCATAGTACAATGTTTGTAACTCTATTTAACCTATATTTTATTCTGTCTCATATCATAAGATATTAAAATGACTCTTACCCCTAACAGATTATAAATACCCTCAAAGCAAGTAATAATGGTTTTTACCCTTTATCCTTTTTTTCTTTGTGTGTGAATAAGATATACCTACAGAACACACACACACAAATATTTATCTATATAAACACAGACACATACATAGAGAACATATAGAGTATAAATAGAATATATGCATATATGATCATATGCTATCTGAATTTTAAGAAAGAGAGAAAGAGAAAGAGATTGCCTTTTCTTATGTATTAGTTTCTGAAAAGGCAATAAAATCATTCCATTTGCCAGGTAATCACCCCTATTCCAGTGAGAGTGTTATATCATTATACTGTCAATTTTATATTTTTAAAACTTAACACTATAACACAAGCAACTGAATCCAGTCTCTCTTCCTCCCCTCCAAAAAAGGAAAATCAATTATTTGTATCATTCAGGTTGATAGGATCTTGCAGTATTGTAGGGTTATCCCTATAGATCCTTGCGGAAGTCAGAATTGCACTGCTCTCTCCATTCTCTGTTCCACACAGCCCATCTCTGTATTCTGACAATAAGTACACCTCTCTTTTCCTTCTTCTCATCTCACATTTAGGATTCACTTAGAGAATATACTTAGAGTACCCATCAGGCAGTAATTTTCAAGTTGGAAAACACTGGAAGAGGTGTGCTACAAGTCTAACAAAAGCTTTTGAAAAATGCCATATCAAGTAATTGCACAATTTTACTTTCAGTGTATCAAAACATTCTTGTACGGCCTTCATGGATGTTTAGATATATCGCATTTGAATGTTCATGCCTCTTAAAGAGGAGAAAAAGCTGGAGTACCAATTTGTTTTCACCAACATGTGGGCTGCATGACCCTGATATTTTACTGTTAGCCTTTGGGATTATACTTCGTTCTGTGAATTCCATTACATTTTAAGTGTACTTTCTGGCATAGTTCATATTCACAATTAAACACGTTCCAGAGTGTGGCTTAGACAAGGGTGTGTTTCATTGTCATTAGTGCATTTACATCACTATTTGTGGCTTCTGTATATACAGGTGTCATTAGACTTTTGTTATAAGAAAGAAAGATTTAGGCAGTTTGCGAAATTTGTACATATTTCAATGTCTTTGAAAAAATGTTTTGCTTAAGGAGAACACTTTTCATAAAAAAAAAAAAAAATTAAATGTCATCAAAAACTACCACACACAAAGCAAGAAGTCCAGATGGTTTCACAGGGTTGAAATTCTACAGAACCTTCAAACACCGTACCATACCAAGGCTACATACATTTTTATGGAATATAGAAAATGACACAGCTTTCTAAGTCTCTTTGTATGAAGCAACTGTAACATTGATAGTAAAGCCTTATAAAGATAGGAAAAAATCTGCCAAGTAACCTCACTTACAAATATTTATGTAAAAATCCTAAATAAAATAGTAGCAACAGAATTCAATACTATATTAAGATAATTATACCAAATTACCCACTAAGATTTATTTCAGGAATGCAAGATGTTCAGTATTAGAAAATCTATTAATATGATTCATCACATTAATAAATCTGAGGAAAAAAATCACCTGAATATTTCTATAAATATTGAAAAGTTCTCCAAAACACTTAACATCCATTTCCCACAAACACTCAATAATAAAAAAAAATATGGATACTTTCTTAATTCAGTGAAATAGGAATACCTCAATCCTAAAGCTATAGACTTCTCTACTGGAAAAGTTATAGAGGCATCCCCACTAAACTCAGGAATTAGGCGGAGGTGCCTACTACTTCTCCAACTGTTTGACACTATATAGGAGATATTAGCCATTGGAATTAAGGTAACACATAAAAGCATGGAACTGAAAAAGAAGTAAGATTATTTGCAAATGACATAATAGTATACTTAGAAAATCCTGGAGAATCAATCTTAAAAATAATTTTAAACAGTGCAATAATTCAATAAGATAATAAGATGTAAAATTAATATACAGTCAATAGCTTTTTGTATTACTTAGCTATTGCTATAAAACAAACCACTACAAAACAAGTAGATTTGAACAAATGGAGAGACATCTATTATTCCTGGATAGGATTTCTTAACATCGGAAAGATATAATCTCTCCCTAAGTGAGAAAATTGATAGTAAAGTGAATTAGTTAAATTAGCTGGTACCAATAAAAATATCAACAAGTATTTTACTGATGCCAGATGAATTGATGCTAAAGCTCATATAGGATAATAAATATGTACACATAACTCAAAAAAAAATGAGAAAGAGTGATGACAGCACATGAATAGAGCAGGAAGACACAATAGAAAAATTTAGAAATAGACCCAAATATATAGGATTTGTTTTTATTTTTTTTTATGTTTATATAGTTAAAGTGGCATCTCAAACCATTAAAGAGAAATGTTAAATAAAAAGATCAGTTTGGGTCTGTACCCCTTCTTATACATAAGAAACTACACCAAATCCATCAGATGTGATACATTAGTTTTTTGTTTATTTTCATTCATCACAAAATTACTAGAAGCAAAAAAAATTGAATTCATTTGTAATTTGACTGTAGAGGAATATTTTTAACACTGACTCAATCTAGATTCAACATATTTGAAATTGATAAATTTGACTGCATAATATAAAGAAATATTTCTTGACAAATACTAACAAATCAAAGTTTAAAGGCCAATGATGAAAATAAAGAAAATATTGGCAAATTATATCACAGATAAAGGGCTAAAATCCCTAATATAAATCACATTTTTTAAATAAGGAGGAAGACCAAAAGCTCATAAAGTGGGCAAAAGACATAAATAGCCATTAGACACAATAAAAGACATACAAAAGGCTCTTAGATGAAAATATAGTCAATTTCATTCATAATAAGAAAAATGCAAATTAAAAATATACTTGTCTCTCTCTCACCTCTCCAAATGGCAAAAATTTGAGAGCTTGACAACATGCTCTGCTCATATGGTTGTGAGAAAATAAATCATCTCGTATGATTCTAATGAGAATGTAGAATGATAACATCCATATTGGAAAGAGTTTGGCAAAATATTACCGCAGTATGTATGTAGTTATCATTTGACCCAACTGTCCTACTAGGAATTTATCCGGAATATATAGCTCAAAAGTGTGAGAAAACATATGCATGAGTTTATTCATTGCAGGATTTTGTATAAGTTTCAAAACATTGCAACAACTTAAATGCACAGACAGTGGATTCCTATTCAGCTGGTTCTCCCCTTCCCCCCCAAACATGTTTAAATCTTCATTAAGATTGATAATGATTTCCAGTATATCTTTTTAAGTGAAAAACAAAGTTCAAAAGGTTATATATAAAAGGTATCATACTTCACACATGCACACATATGTAATTATATATTTATATATAATGTATATAGACACACATACCTGTATAGTATGCTATCTTTCTATATATGTTCGTGTATTATCTTTGTGTAAACAAATAAGAATATTTATTTGTATTTGCATATGTTTACAAACAGAAACTTAGAAAGAATAAGCCAGAAACTAGTGAAGTTGGTTATCTACAAGGGGTAGGTTGTTATGAGGTATAAGAGTTAGAGAAGATGAGACTTGTCTATCTTTTTATATACTTTTGCCTTTTACTCTAGAATAACTTTATACTCATGCAAAAATAAATAATTTTGGAGTAAAAAATACTAAAACTGAAACAAATAAAAATCAAAGTCTAACTTTTAATCAAATGTATAGCAAAAGACTAAATCTAAACGCATTTTGAACAGAGTATTCTGTTTTACACTTTCAATGGGACTATAACCTAAGGATAAAAACAATTGCATTTTAGTTAGTAGGCTTGATGTTGGTACTGGAGTAGCTATTCCAAATTATTTTTTACGTATTGTAGGATGGGTAAATATTTGTGTTATCATTTTGGGGAAAGAGAAATAGAAATATGAAATGGGGTAAAGGTGGAGAAGAAACCCCAGAATTAACATGAACACATGATTTAAAATATCTATCCCCTATCCATCTATTTTTTTTTTTTTTCTTTAACTTGGTCTAAGTATGCATCTTAAAAATAATGATACTCAGGGCTTCCCTTCCCTGGTGGCGTAGTGGTTGAGAGTCCGCCTGCCGATGAAGGGGACACGGGTTCGTGCCCCGGTCCGGGAGGATCCCACATGCCGCGGAGCGGCTGGGCCCGTGAGCCATGGCCGCTGAGCCTGCGCGACCGGAGCCTGTGCTCCGCAATGGGAGAGGCCACAACAGTGAGAGGCCCGCGTACCGCAAAAAAAAAAAAAAAAAAAAAAAGATAGTAGTAATTAGCACACTAAGCATCAAGATTTTGTTTCTAAAAACTGCTTTCCCTTAGAAAGAACCATTGGTCTTCAGAGAAATGTTTCATTCAGCAGATGACTTGGGAAAGCACAAGTTGAGGCTGGAACATCTTGATTCACAGAGTAAGAAGATGCTCAGAACCAAAGAGTACATTTCAAAATAACACAGACACCAACCTGAGGGTCTACCAACTGGCCAAATTTAGGGCAATTTACGCATCAAAATGAATAATGGAAACATATATTATAAATTTAATAAAGAAGCCGTGAATATATATGAATCCTAATTTTTTTAGGTGAATGAAGAAGGGAAAGCTGCTATTAACAGAAGAATAACAACTGATACAAAGTGCAAAAATTATAAAGTCAACATTTAACATCCACAGTAGTAATAATTCAGGCAAGAATCATCCATGAACACTAAAGACATGGAGCAAAAATTGCCCAGATACAGGATAGTCACACAGTCTCAAGCTATTTCCCCCACACACATATATTTTAATTTTTACCCACAAAGGGAAGAAAGTATCTTGAAATGGAAAAAACTGAAAACCATACTTAAACCAAATAATTACACAGCACCAAGTGATGTGAAAAGCAGATATATTATTCTTTAATCTACTAATCCTGATCCTAAATTTTGTTTCCAGCTTTTTCCTATATTCGTGCCTTTACTCCTAAGAATAAGACTTGCCCAATTAATCATTTGAGCCTTTCTACAAAACTGCTATGTGTGCAATCACCATGCCGTCTTCTGTGCCTCTGTTACATATAGCTCTCCTACTCAGAAATACTCTTCATTAAGACACAGTTTTATAAAGAATACAAATCTATGTTGGGGAGAGCCCAATTTTGTCTGTGGATAATCAAAAAGGATCTGAATTAGAATCATACTAGCTGTTTTAAAAAACAGATCCAAAATTTCATGGCTCAATAAGACACAAGTTTATTTCTCTCTCAAGAAACAGTCCCTTATAGGTATTCGTGCTGAATACTCCTAGGGATATGGTTTCATCTGCTTTTAGCTGGTGTCATAAAGAAGGGCACAGAGGATCATGGCATGAAAGTTTTCATGACTTAGGCATCATTTCAACTTACATCCTGTTGGAGAAAACTTAGTCATATGACCATTCCTAGTGCAAGACAAGCTGACAAATGTAAATGTTCAGCCAAAGAAAAAGAGAAATAATTTGGGGGTATATCTAGCAGTCTTTGAAATATGGTCCATCGTCCCAGTCCCGGCATCTATAAATGAAAACACTTGGAATGGATTCTTTACAAACTAAAAGAAAAAGAGTTGCTTTGACCTTTGAAATGACTACATCAATATTCTGTAATGAGCATTCTAGATATTTGACTATATGTGATTAAATACAATAAACTGTAGAGAATACAGCGTGTGTTCTGTTATCCATCTTTAGGAACTCCTGTTATCCATCTTTAGGAACTCCTTTAAAAGATTTTGATTTTTTTTTTTAATTTATTATTATTATTTTTTTTTGTGGTATGCGGCCCTCCCTCTGCTGTGGCCTCTCCCGTTGCGGAGCACAGGCTCCGGACGCGCAGGCTCAGCGGCCATGGCTCACGGACCCAGCCGCTCCGCGGCATGTGGGATCCTCCCAGACCGGGATGCAAACCCGGTTCCCCTGCATCGGCAGGCGGACGCGCAACCACTGCGCCACCAGGGAAGCCCCTGGGTATCTTTTTTAACAGTGCAAATGCTTGGGTTCCTAACCCGGTTTCCCTGCATCGGCAGGCGGACGCGCAACCGCTGCGCCACCAGGGAAGCCCAAAGATTTTGATTTTTAATCTTAATACATATATTTAAGGAAGCAAGATGAGCTGGTTCTGACATTTCTTCTATTGTTGCCACATGGCTCTTATGCAGCTATCACAGACCTGTGCGTATCATGACCACTGTTTGTCTGGAGGGTCCTCATTATTTTTAAAATATTGATGCAGTTGCGACCAGTAGTTGGTCAAATATTTTTTAAATCAAATAAAGCGGAGAACTATTAAAACTGATAAAATTCATAACTTAAACATTTTACGTTAACTTTGAACCCACATTATCTTGCCAATTTTTCAATCTAAGACCAAGGAATTCTAAGTTTTCTATCATTTGTACACCAGACCTCAAAATATGTCCGTAGTTTCTACTTGGTTTTTACTTTTTCTTTTCTTTTTTTGTATGAAGCACGAACTCACAGCCACAATCTGAAATTAGATTTCTTTTATATTCATATGATTTTTCCCATCTTTATGTCTCAAATACAACTAATATTCACTAAAAAGTTTTACTGATTCTCCTTTATTGAATATTTTCAAAGAAGCCAATTTATATTTCATAGAAACAACTCTTTCACTTTGCCGAGATATTTCATAGGCTTATGTAATATTTAATCAAATTCTTTAATTATAATAATAAAGGCAAAACTGCATAAAAGTTTTGGATACAAGCAAATATTGTGGCTCAGCATACAAGTCAGTTTTGGAAGCAGAAGTGCAAAGTATGCCATAGACTTGATGGTTGGCCATGATTGGTCAACCAGCTGTAGACATCAATAAGTATGTTTTATAGAGAATCAGGGAGCTTTGATTAATCCAGTCAGTCTGTTAAGTGCAGGTCAGTTAAGAGAGTTTAGATTGTAATTCATGTACTTTGGTTCTCTACCAGCAGTAATATGTGCATACTGCTATCTTTCCATCTCTAGAAGTGTTCCCTCTGAAAGGTAAGCTTTGTTATGTAATCTCTAAACATGGGATAAGGTTTTTAGTCCTTTTGGATAGGAAAAATCATTCCTTATAGAAGTCTAGAAGTAAGCTCTTGATTTGCAAAATTCCTTGGCACTTCCTGTGAATTTTAAATTTTCTCCCTGCGATGGAAGATTGGAACATTTACTGTCTAATCATTGAATTCCTGCTATTATTTGGATTACATTAGAACTTATGTCTTATGATGAATTAATTAATGGACTGAGCCATTGTCCTGCATTTCATAGTTTGCATTTTTCAAATCATGGTTCAATTAACTCTTCTTGGTTTTGTGTAGGGTTTCTGAATTCCAGGGAAACCATTCCCTGTGCTTGCTAAAGTCAAAGCGTGGTCCTTCTGTTTTTAAACAAATTTAGAACTAAAAATATACACGACACATAGCTTTGCTCTATTTTTTTTTTTCTTCTGAACTCAAACCACCCTTGTCAGAACACTGAGCATTATTCCTCAGCATCTCAATACATTTCAAGTATTACTTCTGAAAAACCTCCGTAGACGAGAAACATTGATTGAACAAAATTTTAAATTCATTTTAAAGTCTGGATACTAGATAGTCTCTCCAAATTATCCTTTTATCATAAATACACATAGTTCAGACTGTTAGAAATTTTTCATATTGAAAATTTTCTCTTTACTTTTTAGGTCCTTAATCATGGTTTCTCTTCCTTCATAACTTTCTTAATATTTTATATGTTTGCTTTTCCTCTATTACACTGTAAAAATTTCTCTATGGAATTAGATGCATCTGTTTCACCTCTGTGGTCTCAGTGAAGTCAGTGATGATATGCTTACACACTTCTCCCTGCCAATGCCTAGCACGATGCCTTATAAACTGTAAGAGCAGGAGCATACACATATATAAAACCTCCTTAAGGGCTTCCCTGGTGGCGTAGTGGTTGAGAGTCTGCCTGCCGATGCAGGGGACGCGGGTTCATACCCCGGTCCAGGAAGATCCCACATGCCCTGTCTGGGAAGATCCCACATGCATCGGAGCGGCTGGGCCCGTGAGCCATGGCCGCTGAGCCTGCGCGTCCGGAGCCTGTGCTCCACAACAGGAGAGGCCACGACAGTGAGAGGCCCGCGTACCGCAAAAAAACCCCACAAAAACCTCCTTAAGTATGCTACTGATGGTTCCTTTGATATTTTAAAGTAGCACATTTCTCTTCTTTCACTATATGTAATACTATCTTGTTTTACTATGTCTATGTATTTATACGTGTTCTATATGGATATATATGCACAAATATACGTATGATTTTGCTCTCTCTATATATATGAAAGAAGGGGGAAATGCCATTATTTATAGTCCCCAGATTTTAAGTTCTAGTACATTTTAAAATATAACTTAAAAAATACGGGTATTTTTGAATTGTTTGTACAGACTACTTTTTATCCTTTATTATAGTCTCAAGTTACCTGAAATGTGTGAAAGATCTTAAAATATTCCTGTAAAATCCAATGGATTTGAGGTGCACTTATACTAATTGAAATGAAGATTCACCAGTGAGAAGATGTGATTTTTCTCCCTCATAAAGAACTCAAGGAAATCTTGAAATGATATATTTCAAGGTAATGCCATGAGTGTTTCCTTTCTGCTTAGAATGGCTATTTATAGTTGGTTCAATTAATTCCTAGAGTGTGCAGGGCAAAGAATCCCTTTATCCTGTCACCCTAAAGAGCTAAGGGTATGGTCTGTGCTGAGCTAGAGCAAACTTTAAAGCTGATCAAACTTCTAAGCAAAATCCTATATTATGATTAGTGATGGACGTAATCCTGTGAAGTGAATAGAGATGAAGGAATCACAAAAGGTTCCAAGGTTGGAGTTGGATGAAAGAATCCAAAGGATGAACTGTGTATCTAAGCCTTATCTAAACCCCCTTGGTGGCTGGAATTGGGTCCGAAATCTTGTTAGTACACACCTTCTTGGAAGATTTTATGCCTTTTCTCATTTTCGTCAGGTCAGATGAGCCAAGAGAGCAGTTTGCTGGTTCAAAAGCACCAAGGGAAATATGATTGAAATTGCACACATAGCCTCTAGGATTGGAGAGCAGGGTTCAGATGTCAGGACCATTTCAAAGCCTATGGGGCTATCTGGACCTAATTATTAGCAGAAAACAATATATAAAAATAATTTCGTAAGTTATAAAGCCACCTACATGTAATTATAGCAGAGAAAGCTACGAAGAGTAGCCAATGGCCGGATGAATTTCACTTTTACAGAACAGAGAAAAAGAATAAAAGAGATGAAGAGCATAGTTTTTAGTGGTTTGTGTTCAGAAAAAAATAACACAAAGCTGTGTATTGTATATTTCTATTTCTAAATATCTTTAAAAATTGGAGAATCAAGTGTTGACTTTGTCAGGCACAGGAGATGGTTTCCCTGGAATTCAGAAGCACTGGGGCTGCTGCAGGCACTTTTTTCCAAGTTCATTCCTATATGAATGAGGATGTGTAACACCCACTGTTGTGAAATCTCTGCTGATTATCAACTAAATGTAATTTTGTTTTGTTTTCTTTTGTTTTGTTATATTTTACATAGTCTTCACAAAATTTAGGAAGGGTGATTTTTTTGATCCACTGTATAAGATTAAAAATATATAGATTACAGCAGTCTTCATAACTCAAATTTTGTTAGAAATGGTGACAAACACAATTGATTCTAAGGTACAATTGCTCCTAGAGTTAAATTTTATTGTTTCATTAAAACAATTTTAGCAATTTTTACTCTCAACTTTTCAGTTTCACATTTTTTCATTGAAAAATTTTTTCCACCCAAAACTCTTCTAAGTGCTTTAGCGAATACAAAGGTAATCAAGATGCAAATACTGCACCAAAAATATTAGAAACCAATTATCTAGTCAATCAACAGATATTTATTAAGATTCTGCATTACAAAAGAGACTAACATTACATAGAGAGACAATGATGAACGAGATGGAGAGGACACCTCCCCTTATGGAGCTTACTTTCTAATGGATGCTCAGATAAGAACATAAATAATTATTATGCAAGGCAGGGTATACTATATACCACAGTTACAAAGGTCAAAGAGGATCACATCTTATCTCAATGGAGGTACGTGGAAAAAATGAAAGGAGTGTTGGATCTTGAAGTGTGGGTGAACTGTGCACGGGTTCAAAGAAGGGAGAGCGTTTCAAGAAATAGCCCTTGGCAGATATTCTAAAGGAAGTTAACATATATTCTTTCTGGGTTGGGTGGAGGGCTTGAATATCAGTAGGGTAAAGAGTTTAAGGAATTTGCACATAATTTTATTGTTGGGAAATACTAAAATTCTGGGATGCGGGAAGTGCCTATATCAGAGCCAGGCGTTAGAAAGTCTCTAACAAAATCCCATAATCAAATTGTTTGTTAATATTGTATAATTTTTTTCTTTTCTCCATTCATGAAATGTAAATAATACATGGTCACTATTATCTCTGTGAAATGATCATGCTGGACTTGTAATAGATTTATCCAAAGAGTAGACTGCCTGCAGTTCTAATGAGACTCCTAGAATACCTACAATATCAGACCCCTCAGAAACCAGGGAAACTCTTTTCCTAGCTGTTTTTTTTTAATTAATTGGTAAAATAAGATACTGATTTGGGGGAATATTTATAATTTTATTAAAACCAAGCTACTGAAACGGAGCAGGACCCAACATTACCAAAGAGTTTTGGAAATATTTGTTGAAATGTTTTCCATCTTTGGACTTAAAGACTATAAACAATTGGAGGTGAAATTATGAATTTCGAATAGAAAGTATCTAACCATTTTAGCCCTAAAGAAATTGGTAAGGAAAAAATTGATTTGGCAAGCATCTGTGAATTCAGTTAATGAATTGAACCAAATATAATTTGCAAATGATTTCATGGCTATTAATGTGTCAGATAATGTGCAGATTTGTAACCTTAGGGTTAACTCAAAGCCACATGTATATTCCCTGAAAATTCACTGTGCCTGTTTTGATGATATTATCAAGAAATGGGCAGCTTGGATTCTTATGCTTAGATATGCAAGCCAGTAGGCAGAAGATACATATGACTTTTGTATGTGTCTGTGTTAAAAAACGTAACAAAAATACCTTTTTTTTGGTGGTCCTTTCAAAATCAAGCCAACACCTTCACAATTTTTTTAAATTAATTTATTTATTAATTTTTTGGCTGCGTTGGGTCTTCGTTGCTGCATGCAGGCTTTCTCTAGTTGTGGCGAGCGGGAGCTACTCTTCATTGTGGTGCGCGGGCTTCTCATTGCAGTGGCTTCTCTTTGTTGCGGAGCAAGGGCTCTAGACACATGGGCTCAGTAGTTGTGGCTCGCGGGCTCTAGAGTGCAGGTTCAGTAGTTGTGGCGCACAGGCTTAGTTGCGCCCGGACCAGGGCTTGAAACCACGTCCCCTGCATTGTCAGGTGGAGTCCTAACTACTGCACTACGAGGGAAGTCCAACACCTTCAAATTCGAAATCATACAAATTATAGTCTTTTAACACTGTAAAGTTGTTCTTTGGTCATAAGTTGGTAAACTTTCTGGGCTCAGCTGAAAGACTGTGTAAAACCATGAATATTATTTACCCCTAATTGTGCCCCTGAGAACAACTAATCTAATTAACTTCAGAAAATTATCTCTTTAAATAATATAAGTAAAACCTCCAGGATCCTACTGAAATTTTCTCTTAAGTTTGTTCCCACTTTGTTCCTTATTGTGTGGCAGCTTGAGACATTAAGAAGAGAGCTTGGTGTAGATTTGAATTGACTTAAGTTCAAATCCTGGCTTCTCTCCTCCTGATAGCTTTTGATCTTGGGCAAGTTTCTAAATTTCTCTGAGTCTTGTTCTTATTTTAAAAATTGAGACTAACACACCTAACTTTCAAGGTAATTTTGAAGATTAAGTATGTTGTAATAAGAAAAGAGTCTAGCTTACAATCCCTGATACTTAAGAGCTTGATAGGTGTTGGACATTCCATTCTGTATTTCCACTTCATGCCAAGCTATCCTACTCCATTAAGTGGATGGTCTCCTTACCAGTGGAAACCGCATTCTAAATTTTTGATCCAAGTTACTAGGACAGATGAATTGCTCACAGTGTATGCAGCATTATTTGTATTTTCTTTTTCTTATTTTATTATGACACAAATTTCTATATGTTATATTAAGCTCTTTTTTAAAAAAATTTATTGGAGTATAGTTGATTTAAAATGTGTTAGTTTCAGCTCTTTGATTAGGGCCCTCATACAGTCTAAATCCTTAGGAGAGCTATAATTAACTATTTGACAATTCAAGGATTGTTAGGTGTGTGGTCTTTAGAATGAGTCTAAATATGTGAACTTCCTACTGGTCATAAATTGAGGAAATATGGGACACAGCATGTACTAAGCTCTATTAGGTTTTTTAATATGCACGGATTATAAGCCAGATACTATGTAAACACTATATTCATTTTCTCATTTAATCTATTCAACAACTCTATGTTGACATCCAGAAAGCTTGAGTAACTTATTTAAAGTTAAATAGAAAGTGGGAATGTCAAATCACAGACAGATTTTCTGACCCAGTGAATGCTTCCGGAGTATTAGTATAGGAATGACTGAATGCAGAACATGCCAAAAAAATAATAAATAGATTTTTATTTAATGTTATCTTGAATTACAAATAGTCAATGTGCATTGTATACAGGTTTTCTTTTTCAAGAAATATGATTCAAAATAATGTATTTTGTTTGTGTTCATTTTTCTTAAATCATGACATGCTCTAGATTTTTTTCTTTCTGAGTTTATTTTCATAAGGAATAACTGTGAATGGTATTTAAAAAATATATATATATACATATATATATATATATATACACAAACAAAAGCATAGCAAACGAAAGACACAGAAAGTCACATAAACTCACTCAACAAAGGAAACAATTGTTTATATTTTTGTATATATACTAGCAGAAAAATACTTGCACACAGATGAACACATGCAAATAGATTTATTATCCATAAAATAGAAGCATACCATAATACTATTTTGCGACTTTTTATTCACATTAAATAATATATCATGAGCATCTTTCCTTGACAAGAAATTTGCTTTCACAGAACTGAGCTTTATTTTTTGTCTGTGTAGTATGTATAAAGGTGTTCTGCAATGTATTTTACTCTTTTCTTGAGTATTTAGGTTTAATGCTGCAGTGAACATGCTTTTAGTGAAATCTTTCTAAATTAGTTCATCAACATAAGTTCCTACAAGTATACTAGCTGCGTTATGTGGTACACTAAATTTTACAACTTTTGATCAGTATTGCCAAATTGCCCTCCAGGAAGTCAGAACTCTTTATATAGGAGAATATTTCATCGTTTTATTAAGAATGGCTCATTGCTTTAAATAAAGATACTTAACATGTTAATTTAGTCCCAGATTCCTGAAGGAGAAAAATATAAAGGCAGATAAGCATTTTAGTGTGAAAATTGCACTTGCCTTATAGGGCCATTGCTACTTCATAAAGATTTACCTTGAACATCATAAATGTACACACAAGAGCCTTCAGATAGCTGGAGAAGACATTTCATTGTAAACATTCAACATAGCATGGCCTAAAAGTTTGAGATTTGGTTAATCAGGAGAAATTTCCATATTTTAATGAGGACATTAGCATATGTTTTTTTAATCACCATGAAATAAAAGAGCTCTTTCCAATTCTTTTTATGAGAAAGCTGATGTCATGGATGTACTATTTAGTTTCCTTGAGGGAACAACATTTCCAAATAAGTGAGAACTGTTTTTCAGCAAAGAACTGCTTCCAAGTTGGTTAAAACTGGTTCAACATTCTGCTTTAAACTTACATTAGATGCAAGTGTCGAAAAATATATTTTCATGGGTAATCTTTGGACACCACATGTAATAGGTTGAATACTGTCATTTAGATATAAAATTTTAATACTGTGAAAATATGTTGTTATAGGTAAATGAATGAAAATACTGTGTTGAAGAATAAACCATATTTCTAATATATTCATTACTATCAAATCAAATTAACATTTTAAGATTCATAGTTAGTCCAGAATCTGCCTTCTGTGAACCCACAGAACAGATGTACAGAAGATCTAGAAGCTGAAATATATTTCAAAATTATGCTCTCTTGAGAGTCTATATGGACTCTGTAGGTGTTATTTCGATATGTTTGAATATTAATGTGTAATAAATTGTGAGACATTAAAAATTAAACTGGTTTCCATATCTGATTCATTCCATCTCCTTTATGTAAATTAACATTCATCTTTATGGATTTGCAAGCATCAGAAGTAACAATCCCAAACACCTGTCACATAGCACATAGTTTTTAAACAAAAACTATCTCTTTTCAAAAGACATGGTCATACCTATCACCTTAACATAAAGATATAGGGATTATTGGTGAATTGTTTTTATATTCTCAAACATTTGCTTTTCAGTTTCTACACTGGCATTGTTTCTAGCATTTTACCCCCACTGCATAGACACTAAAGGGAAAATAAAAGCTAATGTCATTCCTAAAAGTGAACCTTTTCAGCAGTTACCCTTCATAGCTCTATTTAAACATTTATTTAGAATTGAGACATGGACATTCAAATGGACTCTGGCCACTTATGTATTTACCATGTCAAATGTTCAATGCAGTCACTCCTCCAATCTGCAGTCTAGTCAGATGTGAGTGGTAAAGCTAAGTATGGGCAGTAAACAATTGGATTTAGTTGTTGGCATCACAGATGGGAGTGGAGGAAAGTAGACAGATGTTGGGACTCTTTGTATTATTTAATAAGCAAGTTGTGTCCAAGGAAAAATTATAACGTTGCTCCTTAATTTTTAAAAGAAACTTCCCTGTTTTCTGCTCTTCTGGGACGAAAAAGGACATTGGACATGCTAATGAGTGTATTAAAAATTATAGGTGTGAGGTTTGCAAGTGTAATGAAAGCTATCTCTGTTACCAAAGTTTGTGTGCCTGACACACAGTGAAGCCAAATAAACCAAAATGTTGGAATTTGGAGCAGAGAAAGGTTTATTGCAGGGCCAAGCAAGGAGAACGGGTGGTTCCTGCTCAAGAAACCCAAACTCCCCAATGGTGTGGGAGGAGAAGTTTTTATAGGCAAAATTTGGGGTGAGGGCTGCAGGGTGTGTGGATTTCTTCTGATTGGTTGGTGATGAGGTAACAGGGCAGTGCTCCAGGAATCAGTGCTCAGCCTGAAGTTATCATCCTTCACCTGGGTGGGGGCCTTAGTTCTGCAGAAGAGCTCAAAGATATTACTATGTATATCCCTTGAGGAGGAACCAGGACCCTGCCCCAAGGCTGCACTATTGTTTCTTGACTACTCCTCCCTTGTCTCTGCATCCCCTGCCTTCCCTGATTAGTAACTGTTTGAATCTGCCCTTTGGAATTCAGGGAAGGTTAAGGAGGCTGAATAAAGCCTATTTCCCACAAAGAAACAGGAGACACAGAAAGGATTTGTACCCAAGAGCCCCACAGGATCCTTCTTGGTTTCACCTCAACAGGATTATTCTAGGGCTAAGAGATATTGAGAACATGAATTTCACCACTGAAATCTCTGGCAGCAGTTTGGGCTCCAAGTGAAGTAAATCAGTATGTATTTAGTGACAAAATAATTGATGTAATTCAGATAAATAAATGTAAGTACACTATTTATTGTTGATTTATTACTATGCCTCTTGAGGCAGTCTTCAAGTTTGTAGGAGAAATGTGCCATTCACAACAGCTTCCATCTGCTGCCCACATTCTTGGCTAGAACAGTTTATATCCAGACACCATCAATTCTTCAGTAATGGGCATATGTGAGGTCTATCTACTTCCTCCCAGCCAAAGCCCTGTGCATTTCCCATTGTGCAGCCATCCAAAATACAGGGTGATTCTGAGCATGGTAATACCCTCAGGGAATTTCAGTTTGATGGGAAATCAATAAGGGCTTTGCTAAATAAGCACTTAACATGGTACCTAGTACATGGTAGATGCCAAAACATATTTGTTGAGTGAATGTGGTTTTGAATGATACGTACTCTGGACAAGTAGACTCAACCTTTTAGATTACTCAGCCTTGGGAGACTGCATGCACTTCAAGAAGCTACCTTTCAGCATTTTGGGTATCTTTCTCTTCAGTTAGATACCAGATAAGATGAATTCTGGAGCATTTTCTGATGATACTGCCTATTTAATCATGAAACTGCTTACAATTCCATTTTAATGTAGCCCTAAAGTCATTACAGAGCCCATACATCAGAGGATGCAAATAGATAAATCATCTTTTATACATGTCCCAAATATAAGCCACAGGATCCTTGACCTCTAATGCTAATCATGGCTTTGCATAATAGCAATAGGACTGCTGCCTACCATACTTGGCACAGCCTACTGGTTGTTTAACAATGCCTCCATCAGCTACCCACATCTTGCGATTTAGATCTTGTACTTCTTGTTTCTTGTCAAGCCTAGATTTACTTCCTCTAAGAAGACTAGCAATCTTGAAAAATGTCAGTGTCTGTATTTTAGCCAAGTAAGTACTGAGCAGTAATTTTAAACTTAGCAATTGTATTATTCACTGTTCAGCAGTGCATTTGTGTGTTAAGCGTGGTGTCTAGTAATAAATTTATATATGACATAAAAGTAAGCCAAAATACATACACTTTGGGATGTATTTTAAAGAGTTTTTAATAAAAAAATATTCAGAAATCATTCAATCAATAGCTAAAATTTTTTCCCACAAAACTAAATATTTCATAGTATTATATACATTTTCCACATATATAGTATCAAAATCAAAATTTACCTAGAAACAGAATTACAAGGTGCCTTTCAGAACTCAACATGTCCAAAGGCATAGAATTATCTGTATAATAATAACTATTTCCAACATACTCTGCACTGCATCGTTTTAGAACATTTATTTCATAGAGCAAGTTTATGGCCAACATATGAATATCAGTCTTATTATTTCAGAAACAACCTTATATGATTTTCAAGTCCAATATTTTGAATACCATAACAAAAAGTCACTTTCTATAGTGATTCTCTAGTAGCTAACGTGAATTAATGATTCCATGTCTACAACACATTTTTGCATAATTTCCTACCAGGAAAGGGGCATTTTCTTAAAAGCATTCAAAAGAGGAAAGAAAGAAAAAATATAGAAAAGGAATGATTGTCAAAGCTCTAACTACCTATGTATGTAACAATATTATGTATGTAAAATTATAATATATATGTAATTTATATATATGTTGTTGTTGTATGTTGATATACATTTGTACAATTCTAACTCAGAATGTAAGACCTCTCATTTGACTGATGAGAGATCATTTGAGTTGATGAGTTTGTTTTGGATTCCAATGGCAGTGCATCATGAGTTTAGAATCCTTCTACATCCAAGTGTTTATATTAATTTTTCTTCTAACTGATCATAAAAATTTATAGGTACATGATTATAGAAATCTTTTAGGATGTCAGTCCAATTTATATCCATATTTTTCTCAATATAATCCTACAGTTAGGTAGTAGTCATCTGTAGGAGTGATCCACTAAAATCATGTTCCTTTTATAAAACAATGCCCCTCCCTGGTCACAGTTGATTAGACGATGGCATGCATTGACTCGAGACTAGGAAGTTGCACTTCTCTTTTGAGAATTTGGAGTTGCATCTCAGAGACTTTCATTAAGCTCTTCTAGGTAGTTGAACCGGGAAGTGACAAAATTAAAAAAGAGTAAGTCTGATTATCAGTAGCAATGTGCAAGGCAACACAGAGACAGCTAATGAGAAGATATGTAAATGAAAATGATCCCCAAAAGAGACCAAGATGACACGCACCATGAGACTGACACTGGGAATGTAGCCCCTTAGTTGCAAGGGCTTTCAGGCTTACTGCTATACCTCAGAGGCATGGCTCATGGATAAGGAAATACCTCTAGTATAACAAACTTCATTTCATTGAAGCAAGCTTTGGAGGAGTTCTATAATATGAAATTAAGAGTGTTTTCTCGGGCTTCCCTGGTGGCGCAGTGGTTGAGAGTCCGCCTGCCGATGCAGGGGGACACGGGCTCGTGCCCCGGTCCGGGAAGATCCCACGTGCCGCGGAGCAGCTGGGCCCGTGAGCCACGGCCGCTGACCCTGGGCGTCC
>NC_041229.1:92165146-92172302 GCF_002837175.3 Physeter macrocephalus | reverse complement strand
CCTGGGCGTCCGGAGCCTGTGCTCCGCAACGGGAGAGGCCACAACAGTGAGAGGCCCGCGTATAGCAAAAAAAAAAAAAAAAAAGTGTTTTCTCAGAACTGCCTATTCTTTAAGTATTGCAGACCTATTAGATTCTAGGCTAAGAATTCAGAGAAAAAATATAAGACAGTAAACACCACTCTGACCTCAACTTCATCCTATTTAGAAAAGAAGGAGAAAGACGAGGAGGAGAAAAAAGTAGAGGTCAGTGTGGGTAGTAAGTAATTACATTACACTGCGTTAAGTATTGAAATAGCAGAAAATGGTAAATTATATAAGAAGGACAGAGTGTGGGACATTGGGATGCACTTCACAGGAAAGATGGCAAATAAAAGTCTTAGATAAGTAGGACATCGCTAGGCAGAGAAAAGGGAGAAGGAGTTTTGAAAATTAGAGAGAATAGCATGAAAAAAGATACAAAAGTGGCCCGGAAGAAGGAATGCATTTGGGAATACAAGCCTGGAAAGACAGAGCAATGTCAAAATGGCCTTGAATTCTAGCCTAGGGTATTTGGATTTTTTCCCACAGGCCATAGGTTGTGTGATCATATGTCCCAGTTTGCCAGGAACTGTTGTAATTGGTACTCACCATCTTAGTACAATTATCACTAGCACCCCTTTCTCATTCTCAAGAGTGTCACAGTTTAGGCAATTTTGTATTTGGTCACTGTGCCATAGGGAGCTACTAAAGGGTTTTGGCTGGAAAGTAACCTAAGTAAATCTTCATTTTACAACTATCATTCTTGGAATTGTGTACAGCAGCAAACCAAGGCCTGGTCTAGTCGAATCCAACTTGTGGCCTGTTTTTGTAAATAAAGTTTTAATGAAACACAGTCATTCCTGATTTTTACTAATTCTCAACAACAAAGTTGAATGACTGTGCTAGAGAGCATATGATCTGCAAAGCTGAAAATATTTACTGTCTGGCTTTTTACAGAAAACATTTTCTGACCCCCAGTATAGAGCAAAGATGGAGGACATAAGACTAAAAGTAGAATCATAATGTCTTTTAAAAAAATGAGTATATGTCTTTTTCATCTCCAATAATATTTAAGTTTTGGTACCAAGTGGCAGGTTTATTAAAATATGGATATTTGGATAGTGACATTTTGTTCTAAGATGTCCTTCTTCATATTAACAGAGAGCCCTGGCAAAAGCCCACAAAGGTGCTCAAACTATTGCATCTAAAATACGAAAGAAATTTATTTTCAGATCTTTTTGTTCCAAAGGTTTTTGCCCAGTAAGAAGACTCCAACTGCCATTAAACATATAAAATAAATAAACCTCAAATGTGAAAGTAATTACATAGAAGGTCACACAAAATGAGCATAAACGGTTCAGGCTGAAAATGGCTTCAATAGCATAAATCATAGGGACAGTAAATAACAACCCCACCCGTGCCTTTTTTCTTGGGAAGGAAGGACAAGTGCCAGTTCTGATTGGTTTTTATTGCTCTGACTCAAAGCACCACAACCCAATATATGTTGCCCTTAAATAACTTGCAAAGGAAAAGTATTTGTGTTGCCAGTGGCCTCAGAAATGAATGAGACACATGTCCAAGATTTTAGCTGTGTAAGATATACAGTAATCAACAAGAAATGTATTCTGTTGGAATGAATGTTACAAGATTATAAAATCAGAGAAGGGACAGTACTTCCTTACATTTATAAGATCTCTGTAAATATTATAAAGCACTGAGATAGTATTTTATTTTTACTTCTACCAAACCATGTGATGTAATCTTTACTGGATAAGATTCTTTGTATCAAGAGGTTGCAGTACTTATAGATAGGAGGACTGAGTCTCAGAAGAAAGCTATGATTTTTTGAAGGCCATGTAATTGGAGTAAGTTCATGAACTCAGGCTTTCAGAATGCAAGAATGTTGCTTATTTTCTGGCCCTTGTGCAAGGACCACCCATTATCTTCTTACTGTTTTCTGTGACACTTGTGGTAGAATTCAGGGGTACTTGCTCTTGGGATAGGGGGAAAAAAAAGAAAAAAAAAAAAATATATATATATACACACGTATATATCAATACTTTATTTGCATTAGCATATTTTTCTTGAATTTTATTTATTTATTTTTTATACAGCAGGTTCTTATTGCTTATCTATTTTATACAGATTAGTATTTACACTAGTATCTAAGAGAAATTATCATTTCTGTCAATTGTGAATGTAGGCAATAAACCATAGTTGCATTATTTTTTCATAAAAATGTATCAGTTTTCATATCATATCAGAGTTGTGTCAGGTAGCGTAATATATCATTCATCACTACTCTGAATTTATTATAATTAGAATTACCACTAGATGTAATTTAATTCATTAATAAAGATGTACATATATTCTTATATCAAAAAATTTTAACATTGATAATGATATAGCAATATTTTTTTGCTCTGTAATGCTATGTATTGGTTTTTTTTTTTTTTTTTTAAGCAGCAATCTGAGAAGGGACCCATAGGTGTCGCCAGATTTCCACAGGAAACAGTGCCATTAAAAACAAAACAAAACAAAACAAATTCCTCCCAGGGTCCACAATATTTGTTCAGTTAGCTGTTGCTATTTAATGAGTCAATCCAGAATTTAGTATCTTAAAACAACAGCACTTGTTATTATTCTTTTTCATGGTTCTCAGATTTGAGTGGGATCCAGCTAGGTGGTAATTACACAGGAATTGCCATGCTCTTGCATCAAGATGTTGGTTGGAGCTGGACTCATCTCAAAGGCTTCCCCACTCTCAAGTCCCCACTTCTCCAGAGAGAAGCCATATTACCTTTTAGAACCTAGCCTCAGAAGTCACATAGCATCACTTTCTCCAGTAATAGCCTTGCCTGGATACAAGGAAAGATGACATTGACCCCAACTCTCAATAAGAGGAGTGGCAGTGTCACATCATAAGAGCATGTGGGATAGGATGTATTTGGGCGGACCTCTTAGAAAAATACAATCCACCATAATGTTCCAAGATTTTCCATGCTTCTGAGTCTTTAACATAGTGTATATCCTGTTCTAAATTTCCTTCCATTTTTCTTTAATCTTACCCTCCTGTTTTTCCTTTCAATCCAAAATAAGGCAGAAATTCTACTGCTAACTTCCCTGAACATTCTCCCTTCTTTTCACACACAGTTAATTTCTTTGTGGGGGAAAGAAGGGGTCAGGGGTGTGTGTGCTACAATTTTATCTTAAACTTGCCTTTAATTTGTGTTTAACAAATCCTAGTACTTATTGGTAAGTACTCTTTCTTTCCTCTTACTTGTGACTTCTTTGAGGATAAATTCTCCTTCTGTTTCCCCCACACGCCTACTCACTGGTTGCACCTTAATACTCAACTAATGTTTGTGGAACGAACAGCTGCTCTTTGAAATTCAGTCTGCTGGTGCCTATCAGAACAAGTCAGCTGCCTTCAAGAGTCAATACCCACTGTATTGAAAGATGGGAGGTTCACAACTAGTTATGTGGTAGCAACAACTTCGTTTGCTAGTTCTTTCCTTCCAGAGTTGAAAAATGAGTTTGAGGTGACAACCCTAGCTCAACATAACCAAATTGTATCACTGATTATCATAGACTTTATATGAGTAACATCATCCCTGCCTCAAAACCAAAGGCAGAGACGCCACAGCATTGCTGAAAACCTGAGAACATGATTTCTCCAAGAGATCAATGTGCTTGGATAAAGAAGATGAAATGCTAACCCATGGGTTAAGGGATCAATTATGGGAGATTATTTTAAAATACAAGTACTTAAGTTATGTGGCTTTCTGACACAATATCAAATGACATCTTAGAAGGGACCAAAAAGTTCATGAGAGATTAATTTCAAATCCTGGTGAAGGAGGAAGAATTAACCTTGGACAGAATCAAACCCATTCATATTAAAGTTAAAAAGGAAAAATTATGTGTAATCTTTGAGACTCATATGAAATGTGAAACTCTGGCCATTAAACAAACTTTTTTATTTTAATACAAGATTAGAAAATGGGCTAGTTCACTGAAAAAATAAAAGCTAGGAAATTTATAGAATTTGCTATGCTTACTAACAAGAACCAAAAATGGACCTCTGTCAAGACAAGATTCAGGTAGAAGTAAGCTACTTCCTAGGTTCTACTATTATGAGTTGATGTGCAGTTAAGCTTCTATGATTACATAGAAACCACAATGTATACACCTCCCAACTGAGAGAGACATAGTCATGAAATTGACAGAGAAGATCCATTTGGAAAGGAAGGTTTGGCTTAAACTCACCACCAGTGAATAACAACAGATTGTTCAAGAGACCAAGACGAGCTACATTACTATCCTAGAGGACAGGTCAGTGCATGTAGGGCCCCTTATTTAATTCATCAAATAAGAGTTGCAGTGTTCATTTCTAATGAAAAGACGATCACATTGTGCATTTTGCTCCATTTATTTATTTATTTTTTGTTTTTGTTTTTGTTTTTTGCGGTACGCGGGCCTCTCACTGCTGTGGCCTCTCCCGCTGCAGAGCACAGGCTCCGGACGCGCAGGCTCAGCGGCCATGGCTCACGGGCCCAGCCGCTCCGCGGCATATGGGATCTTCCCGGACCGGGGCACGAACCCGTGTCCCCTGCATCGGCAGGCAGACTCTCAACCACTGCGCCACCAGGGAAGCCCATTTTGCTCCATTATTCACAAATTTTTGAATCTTGGTTCAATGCTCCCAACAGATCAGAAGTATGAATTTTTTATATCAAAGTGGCCTCATTTGTAAGCTCCAGTAAGAAATGATGTATTGTATCTATAGAATTAGACTGATAGGGGTGGAAACATTTTTTGATAAAAGTTGTAATCTTGAAAATATTTCTTTGATATAAATATTCTTCTTGGTTCTGAAAATTTTTTGAGTAGATTATCATTTAGTTGTATTTTTGTCAACTAAAAAAAAAAAAACCTTTGTATAAATTCTGTCACTTTATACTAACAAGCCTATCTTTATTGTATTAGTTATTGGGCTGAATGTAAAAGGACTTCTGAACTGATTACTTTTTGTAGAAATATGATTCAAATGACTTCTCAATGTTATGTATTTAATACATGAATTCATTCGGAGAGGGAACAGAACCATCCTTTTACCCTCCACATCTTTATTCACTGAGTACTCCCTTAGAGAAAGACAGCAGTGTTGCCCTCCTGTCTCCTAGCAGTCCATGCCCCAATCCCTGCACTGGATGCTGTGCCATGTAGCTGGAGGAAACAGATGCTCTGGCCCCAGTGCAAACACAGTGAACCTGAATCTCTAGAGATGAGATTTGTGCATTTAGACTTTCCAAAAGCTTCCCAAGTGATTCTAATGTGCAGCTGGGTCAGAGCACTTTGCAAAGCATACACAGGCCTCTTATTTTTGAATTTTAGCACTTTCTCCACAATTGTAGCATTTGGGGTAGGTGCTTTTCTGATGGGGAAAGAAGGAAATGGTAAGGACATCATCTTCCCAAATACAGGAGGAACGATGTGACATTGATGCTGAGGAAATAATCTGTGAGCTTTATTCTTCCCAGTGTAGGAAAAGTATGCTCTCATTGTTCATGGTCCATTTAGACAGGGCAGCTCACAGAGGCTGAATCTGGGCCAGCTAGGCAGAGAATAATGTTTCCTTGCCTAAACTAATGAATGGTGGGATGAGGAGTGTTATTGGAAAAATGCATCAAAACCTTACATATTTGTTTAAATGGAGCTGTGGTCAAACTCTGTATAGAACAAACCCTGTGCAGCTTGAGTCTAGGCTACGAGATTTATTTTGTTTTTTAAGTGTAGGAGCATGAGGAGAAAACCCCAGTGCAATACATAAATCTTGATCAACTTGTTCAGAGCTGTTGGGAGATACTTTTAATTCCTCTGGAAAGAGGCTTTCTCTCATATTGGACATTTACTCTATGCTTTTATTTCATGATCTTTCTTAATGGCCAACTGGCCTGTCCCATAGCTGGTGTTGGTCCTTCCAGAGGGAATTTAAATGGTACACTAAATAGTACTCATATATATCACATTCTGCTCTTTTATGTCAGTGGTGCAAAACTGGTTATTAAAATATGGTATTCACAAGTATTCTATTCAATGATGGGAAATGTACTGTTTTGGATTCTTACCATAAGAAACATGAAGCATGAAATATGCGTATTAGAAGAGCGTAACTCCAAATGAGACTTCAATGAATGAAAAAAAAGTTAAAAGGATTTAGCATTAAATTCTCTTTTTAGCTGTACAGGTTGAAAGTTTAACTTACAGTGACTAAAAACAGAACTGAAGATTAATTTTTGTTTTAAATTTAGGGATTCGAGTTTTAGTTTTTAATATCTAGTAGACCAAAAACACTAATGAAAAATGTTGTGATTCTGATTCTCAGAGTGAGAATCAAAGTGAGATAGTGACATCAAAGCAAGATATTTAAGCCAAATACACACACACACACACACACACACACACACACACACACACACATATATTTCACAGAGCACACAGGAAATGTGTTTTGCTGTTTTACTTGTCCATATAGACAACTAGAATATAAATTTCATGACACAGTATACAGGCCTCTCTTGATCCCCACTATGTCCTCAAAACTCATAAAGTAGCTGGCATTTTGTATAGTTTCAGCATATATTTCGGGGCAAATAAAGGTATATGATTTATCAGATCTGGTTTAGGTATGCTTATACAGTAAAATATTGAAGTGGTAGTCTATAAGAAGAGCCATTTTAATAGCAGGGGTCCAAGATTACTCCCATTGCAAAAAACAGTGTATAGGAAAATGTCTAGGCTGTAGTAGATGCTCAAAAATAATGAGAATAATAGGAAATTCTTGTCATAATGGACTAATTTGCTTTAATTTTATAAGTGGACCAATAAGGAGCTTGCAAACTTTTCTTCCAACCATGTAATTAAGTTGTTTGTCCTAGAATATATACTGTAGCTTCTTAGACAAACAGGGGAAAAAAAAATATTTGCTGTGCTTTTTTTTTTTTTTTTTTGCGATACGCGGGCCTCTCACTGTTGCGGCCTCTCCCGTTGTGGCGCACAGGCTCCAGACGCGCAGGCTCAGAGGCCATGGATCATGGGCCTAGGCGCTCTGCGGCAGGTGTGATCTCCACCGACC
>NC_041229.1:92136451-92159503 GCF_002837175.3 Physeter macrocephalus | reverse complement strand
GGGCCTCTCACTGCTGTGGCCTCTCCCGCTGCAGAGCACAGGCTCCGGACGCGCAGGCTCAGCGGCCATGGCTCACGGGCCCAGCCGCTCCGCGGCATATGGGATCTTCCCGGACCGGGGCACGAACCCGTGTCCCCTGCATCGGCAGGCAGACTCTCAACCACTGCGCCACCAGGGAAGCCCATTTTGCTCCATTATTCACAAATTTTTGAATCTTGGTTCAATGCTCCCAACAGATCAGAAGTATGAATTTTTTATATCAAAGTGGCCTCATTTGTAAGCTCCAGTAAGAAATGATGTATTGTATCTATAGAATTAGACTGATAGGGGTGGAAACATTTTTTGATAAAAGTTGTAATCTTGAAAATATTTCTTTGATATAAATATTCTTCTTGGTTCTGAAAATTTTTTGAGTAGATTATCATTTAGTTGTATTTTTGTCAACTAAAAAAAAAAAAACCTTTGTATAAATTCTGTCACTTTATACTAACAAGCCTATCTTTATTGTATTAGTTATTGGGCTGAATGTAAAAGGACTTCTGAACTGATTACTTTTTGTAGAAATATGATTCAAATGACTTCTCAATGTTATGTATTTAATACATGAATTCATTCGGAGAGGGAACAGAACCATCCTTTTACCCTCCACATCTTTATTCACTGAGTACTCCCTTAGAGAAAGACAGCAGTGTTGCCCTCCTGTCTCCTAGCAGTCCATGCCCCAATCCCTGCACTGGATGCTGTGCCATGTAGCTGGAGGAAACAGATGCTCTGGCCCCAGTGCAAACACAGTGAACCTGAATCTCTAGAGATGAGATTTGTGCATTTAGACTTTCCAAAAGCTTCCCAAGTGATTCTAATGTGCAGCTGGGTCAGAGCACTTTGCAAAGCATACACAGGCCTCTTATTTTTGAATTTTAGCACTTTCTCCACAATTGTAGCATTTGGGGTAGGTGCTTTTCTGATGGGGAAAGAAGGAAATGGTAAGGACATCATCTTCCCAAATACAGGAGGAACGATGTGACATTGATGCTGAGGAAATAATCTGTGAGCTTTATTCTTCCCAGTGTAGGAAAAGTATGCTCTCATTGTTCATGGTCCATTTAGACAGGGCAGCTCACAGAGGCTGAATCTGGGCCAGCTAGGCAGAGAATAATGTTTCCTTGCCTAAACTAATGAATGGTGGGATGAGGAGTGTTATTGGAAAAATGCATCAAAACCTTACATATTTGTTTAAATGGAGCTGTGGTCAAACTCTGTATAGAACAAACCCTGTGCAGCTTGAGTCTAGGCTACGAGATTTATTTTGTTTTTTAAGTGTAGGAGCATGAGGAGAAAACCCCAGTGCAATACATAAATCTTGATCAACTTGTTCAGAGCTGTTGGGAGATACTTTTAATTCCTCTGGAAAGAGGCTTTCTCTCATATTGGACATTTACTCTATGCTTTTATTTCATGATCTTTCTTAATGGCCAACTGGCCTGTCCCATAGCTGGTGTTGGTCCTTCCAGAGGGAATTTAAATGGTACACTAAATAGTACTCATATATATCACATTCTGCTCTTTTATGTCAGTGGTGCAAAACTGGTTATTAAAATATGGTATTCACAAGTATTCTATTCAATGATGGGAAATGTACTGTTTTGGATTCTTACCATAAGAAACATGAAGCATGAAATATGCGTATTAGAAGAGCGTAACTCCAAATGAGACTTCAATGAATGAAAAAAAAGTTAAAAGGATTTAGCATTAAATTCTCTTTTTAGCTGTACAGGTTGAAAGTTTAACTTACAGTGACTAAAAACAGAACTGAAGATTAATTTTTGTTTTAAATTTAGGGATTCGAGTTTTAGTTTTTAATATCTAGTAGACCAAAAACACTAATGAAAAATGTTGTGATTCTGATTCTCAGAGTGAGAATCAAAGTGAGATAGTGACATCAAAGCAAGATATTTAAGCCAAATACACACACACACACACACACACACACACACACAGAGACACACTATCCTTTACACCACAGCACCCACATACCACCAATCCACTTACTACACAGCACCCTCAAAATGCTGGCTATCTCCAATGAAGGCTGTTGGTTGTCAAGTTGTAGGAGAACCAAATAATAGATTAGGTTTGTAATTATTTTCAACTATAGAATACTCTGCAGATGAAAGGGCTATTAATTATATTAATTATATTTTTATATAACTTTATATATTTTTATATAACTTTGACCTTCTCTAGATGCCTTATTGTTTTCTTTTTATTTGGCCTTATGCCCATTTGAGAATGAGAGCTCCCTGAGGATGGGGCCTTGTCTTGTTTTTCATCATATAGTGCCTGGTACATGATAAGCCTTCAGTAATAACAGTAGTAGATGCCATTATTGTTGTTGAACGTGACAGAGATGTCATTGACCAATTTTTGCATCTGTAATAAATTTGTCTTACCTTTTTATTTCCTGGAAAACATTGGGTTGTGCTTGCTTCAGTTAGTTTCATGTGCTCAGAGATAATTTTTTTCAACTTTTTATCATCTCAGTTTCCGTAACTCCCAAATGAGGATAATCCAGCCCCCCACGGATTTGTTTTCAAGGCTGAATGAGATAACGTGTTTGAAAGCGATGTTAAGCTCTCAAGAGTCGTTTTTAGTGACCTTAAGTAAGCTAAAGTAGTATAGGGACAAAACAAATGTCATGTCTCTGAGACCAAAATACTTTCTTAGAGAATAACAGAAAGTTATTTTCTTCTAGATGACTTAACATAATCCTGTACAGGGAGAAGGGGATAAGATGGCCCAGAAAAACAGGATCTCTCAGAAATCATTATTGGGCTTCCCTGGTGGCGCAGAGGTTGCGCGTCCGCCTGCCGATGCAGGGGAACCGGGTTCGCGCCCCGGTATGGGAGGATCCCACATGCCGCGGAGCGGCTGGGCCCGTGAGCCATGGCCGCTGAGCCTGCGCGTCCGGAGCCTGTGCTCCGCAACGGGAGAGGCCAAGAGGTTGCGCGCCACCAGGCCCGCGTACCACAAAAAAAAAAAAAAAAAAAAAAAAAATCATTATTAATATTATGAAACATAGTTTCAATTTTTATCTTTAAGAAGATATAAAAGAAATCATTTCTAGCCTTTTTAATTGCAGCTTTGATTATGTATTATGAAGCACAGAAGTAATCCCCCGAGATGATCAGACACTTGATATTGCAAGTGCTGACTGTAGACATGGGAAGTAGACGGTCCTGTTCTCCTTGAAACTTGGTGGTTGTGGGTGGTCCTCAGGGGTTAGAAAAAAGGAAGAAATTCCCCTCTAGAGTGGTGTTGATTTGCATTCAAGGCTGCAGAGCTAAATCTGCTGAAGTTTATAATGAAAATCCCCATCTGAGTTTCTATGCTGACTCATCTCAAAGTGGTGTGTTAACAATGTGGGCGTACAGGAGTTTCTGCCATAAAGAGAGCCCTCCAAAGGCTCCCTCTGAAGGTGAAGTTCTGATGTTCTGAATTGCCTCTCCCACAACGTGGTCGTAGTGAAATTTTAAATCTCAGTCTCTAACGGTTGAAGCCTGAGCCCAGTGATCGCCGTGATTAAAAACAGCTTCCCTGTTCCTTTTCCATAGTGATTGTGCTAAGTCAGGAGTAGCTTAGTGGGACTTTTTCCACTCCACTCCACTGACCTCCCTTATCCTCATAAACATCCCCCAGACACCCCAGGGCACACACAATTTAAGGAAAAGCTATGTGCTTACAATGTAAATGCTCTCAAGACAAGTCTCGTAGGTTTCCTTAAAACCGGATGAGTAAAAAAAAAAAAAAAAAAAAAAAAAACAACAGATGACTATACCCAAGTGCTTCCTAGACGACACAAATTCTGAAGCCTTCCCTAAATCTCTTCTCTCTGGAGGTTGAAAAACAGGCAAAAGGAGGGGCATTGCATGAGTTAGCGTGAGTTTCTCTCACTGGATCCTGCAAAAGGCTGAAGTCATGTGGGTCTTTCTGAACCATTTCCCTGGTGCATTGCCAGAGCCACATAACCTAATGAGCATTCAGATGGGGCACGGCAAGCTGAGGTGTGCATCAGGTGTACTTGTCACAGGTGCAGACCTCTGAGAGACTGGCTTTCAAGTCTGATTTGCAAATTAGATAGGCCCCTCACTTTGGATTAGCCTCCAATTTAAATTCAGCTGTATCATTTCCATCTTAGCATCACATGCTTTCTGACGGAAGGCCCTGCATAAAACTGCAGTCCCAGAAAAATCCTGTCCATTAACATAATGCTAGGAAGCCACTTTGGTAGACTAAAATGAACTAGACGCCAAATGTGTTGCCTTAGCAATCGAATCTGCCTTTTCTCTTCCGAAATTGTTTATTTGAACCTCTGGGTGGTCTGTGCTACTAATCAGAAAATTGAACTTGTTTAACTCATTGGACAGTAATAGTGATACTAGTTATTGTAAAAGATAACAGTTCATAAGTTTCTCATTCACATTTTATGGAGAGGCAATGTAATTGCAAGTTCATAAGTGAGGAA
Organism: Physeter macrocephalus; assembly: GCF_002837175.3. NCBI lineage: Eukaryota > Metazoa > Chordata > Mammalia > Artiodactyla > Physeteridae > Physeter > Physeter macrocephalus. The sequence continues at coordinate 92,154,981 of NC_041229.1, read as the reverse complement.
CTGAGACCTAGGAGGCCAAGTCTACCTTGACTCACTTGGCCACAGTTTCAGGGCTAGTGAGCAGTAGGTCAAGGATTCAAACTCCCATCTTTCTAACTGCAAAGCTACATCCATCTGTTCTACTACATTGCAGACATACGTAGAATACAATGATTAAAATGGCTATAATTTACTTAATACTATGTCAAAAACAAGGTTGTGTTGGTGAACAAGGCAAATGCGGTCTTTAGCTTCAGCTGCATTATAGTCTAACTAAAAAATAAATAAATAAAAGCTAAACGAGTGATTAAAGTGCCATTTACATGCTTAAAGAGGAAAAAGAGGGCACTCTGGCATCACATAGCAGTTGAATTGCACATGTTCTGTAAGGGAATATGCACAGGAAAGTTGAACAGCAGAATTTGGCCAGGTAATGATGGGTAAAGTAGGGGTGAGGTTAGAAGAAGGGAAAGTCTGAGCAAAAGGAATGGCAAAGAATCAGGGTTGAGAAAACACACGGTTACTGAAGAAAATGAAAGATGGCCTGGATGGAGAAAGAGCTACAGGATGGAGAGTGAAGAAGATGTTGATGGGCTAGAAAGCTTTAGAGGGAAGCAGAGGTCATATTGTAGAGCACTTTGTAAGACTATCATTGTGCTAAATACTCTGTTGAAAATAATAATAATTATTATTCTGGTGTTTACAGCAATACTACAAGTTCGATATCATCATACTATTTTACCAATAGAGAAGCTGGGACTCATAGAACTAGGGTCCCAAAACTGTGAGACTCTGCCTAGGATCAACAAAACTCTGTTGGCTTGGCCCAAAGCCCTTCATCATGAAGGTACCTGGCACTATTGACTTACCTTGTCACTTAGATACAAACTGAAGAGGGACAGAGTCAACTTATCTTCCTGTTGGTCTTTACTGTAAATATGAAAGATGACCCAGACCGCATGTCTGGTCAATTCATTTTGTAATGACAAGTGGGATCGTGTAGTCTTAGGGCATAATTGAAAATATACATGATTTTTGTGAAACTTTGCAACCAAGAACATCATTAACATTTAATGCTTTAACCACATTTATCCAACTTTGTAGATTTGACATTTTATACTTTGCTGACCTTTTTGGGTTGTTAAAAGGAAATATCTTTTCTGTATTCCTCTCCCTCTGTTACAGCAAAAGAAAGCCAACTGTATTAGTATTTATAGAAAAAAAAAATAAAGGGAAAAAAAAAGATAAAGACCACATTTCTTACTACTTTTTTTTTCTTTTCTTTTAAAGTAGAATTATCCTGGGCTTTCAACCAGAGATTTGGGGCTGCTCTTTTATTGATCTGTCTGTTCTATATAAAGATCAGACCATATGCATCTGTCCAAATTGGCAAGGATTCATTTACAGTCTTTGCTTTCATATTTTTATTTGTTACTTACTGCTACAGTCTCACACAGATAATTTAATAGAATAAATCTCCATATTTCATCCAATAGATTGAAAAAACTAGTTTTTCCAAATCCATATTTAACATAATGCAATTATCTTATGATCTCTGTAGATAGCATTTACTTCTCTGGTAAAGTGGTTATGTCCCTAATCATACACCTTAAATTAACCCTATGAATTAGTAAGACTCGGCACCTTATTACAATATGTGTGTTTGTGTGGCGGGGCAATTTCTCCACACCACCAAGCAATTCTCAGACACCAGCTGGGTGTGCTACCATTCACCTCAATTCTAACACTATGTGCTTGGAGAGAGCATCACATCCCACAGGTTAAGGGCTCAGGCCCACAAGACTAACCCCCCACCCCAACTTCAGACGTCAATTGTAAGTCTGGGTTGTCACCTGAGATTCTGACCAATTGGCTATAGATCTGAGGGTCCAAAGCCCCCCTCCTTGGCTTTCATTAATCTGCTAGAGCCAGCTGCTTACAGAACTCAGGGAAGCATTTTTCTTACTAGATTACCAGTTTATTAGAAAAGGCTGTAACTCAGGAGGAGCCAGATGGAAGAGATACACAGGGCAAGCTATGGGGAAAGGGCACAGAGCTTCCATGGCCCCTCTGAGTGCCACTCTGCCTCAGTCACCCTATGTTCACCAAATGGAAGATCTCTAAACCTTGTACTTTTGGCCTTTAAGGAGGCTTTATTACACAGGCATGACTGATGAAATTATTGGCCATTGGTAATTGAACTCAATCTCCAGCTCCCTTCCCCTCCCAGGAGGTCCAGGGTGGAACTAAAATTTCCAAACCTTTAATCACACAGTTGGTTCCCAAGGCAACCAACCCACATTCTTTAGTTAACTTGAGGCTTTCCAAAGGTCACCTCATTAACATAACAAATGACACTTTTTTTTTCTTTTTCCACTTGAGAAATTTCTAGTGTTTTATGGGCTTTGTGCCAGAAAAAGGGACCAAGACCAAATATAAATTTCTTGTTATAAATCACAGCATCACAATTGCTCCCTAATTTTCCTTTCTATTATATTGCAATTTAATCTTTTGTTTGCACTTTATATTTAATATATGAAAAAAATTTACCTTCACCCAAAGGTGAAATTTCTTTAATTTTGTGTTTCTTGTATCCTACTTCCAGTTTTGTTTCTTTCGATTAGAACTAAGGTGTGTGCTTTCCTCAGAGGTAACCCGGTATTGGGACTTTAGGAATGGCTTTTAGTTTTGCTAAATCATTTTTTTTAGGGTAAAAAAATTACGTGAACCAGATGATGGTTTAAACAGCTACTTATCACCTGTCCTTCTGTATAATACTGTATAGTGTATCTTTTGCACATGAAAGGGTGTATTTGCTGAGTGCAGAGATTATGTAAAACTTGCTGAAAAACCAAGAATGACAATATGAATCTATTAAATATATTAGTTCAGAGAGAACAAAGATATCTCATTTGCCATGCTCATTAATTATCAATGTCTTCCTAGCATACTAGCTAAGAATTTGTAGCTATGTATTTATGTATTTGCCTACTTTGAAAGAGAATCATGATCCATTAGGGATGTCTGTCTTTGGCACGAAATAGGAAAAGGTAAGCCATGTGTTTTTTTAGTCTTGCCTTAGCTGCATAAAGTTGGTCTAAATCAGGGACCAGCAAGCTGTTCCCATAAAGGGACAGATAGTAAATACTGAGGAATTGCAGGACATACAGTCACTGTTGTAAGGGCTCAACTTTGCCATTGTACTGCTAAAGCATTCGGTTTCCAATAAAACTTTACTCACAAAAACTGGTAGCAGCCCAGATTTGGCCCGTAGGTCATACAGTTTGCTGACCTCTGGTCTGAATAGTGTAACACATGGCTTCATTTGAGAGAAATTCATATCATGATTTTCTAGAACATGAAACTATTCACCTGGCCAGATATTTGGTGAGAATCTTGCATGACTATGTATCACTTGGAAAGAAGCTGGTGCATCTTCAGATAGGTGACCTGAGGTTGCATAAGTACCTATTATTGTATAAATTAGTACCTGTCACATGTGTTGTTTTCACTGTTTTTTTTTCTCATTATTATAATTATTTTTTCTTAAGTTGAATGACTCTGCATTTCTATGTGACCTAAGTCTAGTATAGTTTCCATTTTTTATAAAATTTTTAAAGATTACTTTCCATTTACAGTTATTACAAAATATCGGCTAAAATGCCCATGTTGTACAATACATCCTTAAACCTTCCTTACATCCAGTAGTCTGTGCCTCCTACCCCCAACCCCGACCCTATAGATTCCATTTTTGATAGGAGTAGGATGTCATGCAATAGTTGTTGAAACATGAGGCTGTATTCATAAAAAGTCTTTTGGTTACAACCACCATGAACAAAATTCAGATAAGCTAAGGAAAGACAGAAAACATATCATAGTGATACCGTAATGCCTTTAAAAAAAAATTACCTGAAATTTATGGCCGATTTTAACAAGGGATTTCATGAATAGCTACAGGACATGTTTCCATCCTTAGTCTCTGCTTACATCTGTGTGTTTGCTTTATGCTTCCCTTCTATTTGCCAGACTAATTTCCTCCTTAGGTCTAATCCACTTGAAGAGAAATATTGCTGTCAAAAGTCTCTGAACCTATAGTTTCAGCCTCAGAGAAAGATCAACTCTTCCTTGATTTTACTTTAATTCTGAGAAAGGACTCTTGGGTCAAATACCTAACCCTAAGAGAGATGGGTCTGAGGAAAGGGCTTCATGGGGCAGTTTGGAAAACAATCCAGAGCTAGGAGCTATGGGTGATCTTGGTGGGCCATGGGGTGTGGAGGCTTGAAGCAGGACCTCGGTCTTTGTCTTCTTTGAAGAAAGAATTTAGCAAAGAGACAGAGATTGTGAAGCAGATAAAGCATTTACTAGAAGCAAAGTATGTGTGGAAGAACACATGGACAGACTCAGAGTGAGCCGCGCCCCATAAGGGTGGCTTAAATCACTTATATGGGGACAGTTTTCCAGGTTCCCTTTGACCAGTCATCTTGTCGGTACCCATATTTGGTCTGACTCAGGGCCTTCCCCAATGTGCACATGCCTCTTTCAGGCAAGATGGATTCCAGCACGATGGTCTCTAGAAGGTTGGCAGCACATATTATGGGCTGGCACACCCCCTCCCTCCTTTGACCCTTGAGGATCTTCTTTGCACATGTGTGGGGTGGAAGGTCCCCTTGACCACAAGACTGAGAAAAATGTGGTTGCCTTATTTTTTTACCCAAACAGGGCTTTGGTCCTGTCGTTATCTTTATCTTGGAGTGTCAACAGGAGACTGTTTGCAGTTGCTCAGCCTGGGGTCCATCTGTCTCCTGCCTCATGGGCACCAATGGCAGTTACACAAATGATAGCACCTGGGTGGCCCATGATGCTGTGAGACACGGTCTCAGGAAAGAGTTTTTGTACAGGGGTAAGTGTTTAAGTAAAAAGCACAAGCCTTATTTACTGGCTTAGAGAGAGAATGTCTTGTCTTTTAAATTCCTATTTGGCATAGTAAATTAGCCTCTACATTCTCCTGGACTATTTCATGACAGCTGGGCACTTCCAAGGCAGCAGACTTCTGAGTGTTTGGAAACATCACATGACATTCTTGGTAAGCCGATCAGGGGTGAAAATGAATTAGTCTCTGCTTTGTTGTTGGGCCTATGAGCCTTAGGCTGAAAGGCTACTCAAGTGAGGACAGTGGAATTGAATGTAAAGGATCCGATTAGCTCTGCTTACCTTTTTGTGCTCTGTTTAAGCTACGTAATAATCCCATCTTCTTCCCTGCACCGTGATGATAACCTTCAGTGCCTGTATCTCAGAACCTATTGAAAGTGGCAAATGATGGTCCAAAATAATGGGTTCCCTATTGAAGGACCCCAAAGCACAAATAACCCTATCTCAGAAGAAATCACTTGTTCCTCAGCCAAATTAATTTTTTTGTTTGTTTGTGAAGCTGAACTGCTGCTATATAATAACTGCCCCTCAGCAACTGAGCATTTTTGGATGAGAACATTGGCTCAAAATGGAAGTGCTGAAGAAGTTTTTGTGGATTTTTCTCCTATGCTTCTCCAGGAGCAGCCCCTGACCAACAGATGTGAAATTGTAGTTCTTGGTGACAGGATCAGGACATCAACATTTAAGTGTTTTATTCACTTTTTATGATGTCCTTTCATTCCTCAGCAATTTTTGGTCTGGAGTGGTCTCTCAGAAAAAAACAAAACAAAAACAAACAAGAAGAAGCATAGCTGAGAATTGCTTTCAGAATGACATAGCTGGAAGAGATGGGAGTTGTCAACCCTTGTGTTTCTATCACCAAGTTGTGTGGGATTCCATACAATGATACGAAGGTTAATATTTAAAATAATAAAACATAAATAAGGCAACAGATATCTGAATTTGTTTCTAAGTGTGTTCATTTAATAAGCAATTTCTATTTTCCTGAAAGTATTCTAAACAAATGACTCTTTGCCTCTTACAAATAGCAAGGTCCCATGCAGGTCAGACTTTATGTATTTGTGAAATCCAATTTTTTTTTAAATAAGAGCCTAAATCTTCTTTAATCACTTTGTTTTTGTTACCACCAAAAAAAAAATGTACCTCTCTTTTATTTTTCTTATAAGGATAACTTAGTCATATGAGATGAATAGTGTCATTAAATAATTTTAAAACTTTCTTCCATTTATATTTGGTAGCATTCCCAGGCAGCTTAAATGAGACCTGAAATCATGGACTTGTGTAGATAAAAGCCCTCCCTTACCCCACCGTCCCATGTCCTGTAGGAAATACATAGTCCTTCCCGAGTCTGCCGTGCCTTCTAGGAGACATGTTTTCTCATGGTCTTTCTTGTTACCTTTCCATATTTACCCTGAGCTCCTGGATCTTCCTCCTTCAGGATTCCTCTCTTCTTCATTCCTGGTCCTATTCCCAGATCCTCCCTAAACCTCAATCACAATGCAGGTTTTTCACGTAGAATTTAACTACCTGAAATTAAATTAACTGAATATTGGAGTTTTGCATAATAAAGAAATGAATAATAAACTTTACACATCACTGTTCTTAAAAGTACTAGACTTTTCTTGGCAAGGGTTTCCTTCGGGGCTGATGTTTCTCCTCTAGAACCAACTCTCCCATTTTGCTGATGCTTTTGCCCTCTTCTGTATATCCAAGGATCTCAAAATTTATTCTGCTTTGAGGTGATTTAGCTTTTCCTTTTTCTACATTCACCCTTCTCAGGTTTGATCTAGGATGTTCCTTATGTAATTAAAATGGTCCGTGAAAGTGTTATAATATATGAAGACCTCACTTCCCGCTTTAAAGTTCTTCTAGCCTTTTAAAGGAACACCTTTGTTTACATCCTACGTAAAATAAGTTCTGATATAGTTATAAGATAGCACTGCATTGTTTAAATTGAGGTGAAACTCATATAACATGAAATTAACCACTTAAAAGTAAACAATTCAGTGGCATTTAGTACACTTACAATATTGTCCAGCCATCACCTCTCTCAAGTTCCAAAATGTTTCCATGATGCCAAAATAAAACCCTGTACTCACTAAGCAGTCACTCCCTGTTATGCGTTGAATTGTATCCCCACCTCCGCCTCAAAAAAACAGATACTTTAAGGTTCTAATCCCCAGAATTTCAGAATGTTGTCTTCTTTGGATAGAGGGTTGTTGCAGATGTGATTAGGTAAATTGAGATGAGGTCATACTGGAGTAGAGTGGACTACTAATCCAGTATGACTGGTATTCTAATAAGATGACAGTGATGTGAAGACAGAGACATGCTGAGAGATTGCCATATGACTACAAAGGCAGAGAATGGAATTATGCAGCTTGAAGACAGGGAACATCTAAGATCAAAGATGGTAGGCAAACCAGCAGAAGGTAGGACTAAGCAAGGAAAGATAACCTACCGGTTTCAGAGGGAATATAGCCCCACTGACACCTTGATTTTGGACTTCTTGCCTTCAGAATCGTGCGACAATAAATTTTTGTTGTTTTAAGTCCCTTATAATGGCAGCCCCAAGAAACTGATACGTCCATGTTCCCTCCTGCTCTCAGCCCCTGCAACCTGATATTACATATAAAAGGAGTCCTACAGTTAAGTGACCCTTTGTCACTTAGCAAAAGGTTTTTGAGGCTCATTCATATTGTAAGGTACCAGTACTTTATTTTATGGCTGAATACTACTCCATCGTATGGGTATATCACAAGTTGTTTATCTGTTCATCTGCTGGTGGATATTTGGGTTTTTTTATCTTTTGCCTATTATAAATAGTTCTGCTATGAATATTTGTGTACAAGCTCTTTTTTTTTCTTTTTGAGTACCTATTTTCAATATTGAGGGGCACATACCCAAGAGAGAAATTGCTGGGTCATATGGTAATTCTATGCTTGTATTTCTGAGGATGCGTACATAGCATTTTATTTATAACTTTTCTCTTAACCTTACTTTATAAACAGTTATCACGTTTTATTGACATTATCTTCATGAGTATAGTTTTACTAACTATCCATAAAATAATAAGATAACAAACATTTACTAAGTTTCTACTCTATGCTAGATATTCCTTCCCATATGTACAAAATTAGATTTTCAGGCATCAGTCTCATTACAACAGCTCAGTGAATCAGTCACTATTGTTATCTCCATTTTACAGATGAGAGAATCAAGAGTTAGAAAGTGTACATTAACTGACGTAGGTTTCTCAGATACACTCTGGCAGAGCTAGTGTTCAAATCTTTTGTCTCGAGCTCTAAATCATATGCTCTTGCCTACTGCACTGTACTCTAAATCCCCACCTTATTGACAGACCAGGCATTAATAAAGGATTTCCTACTATATGTGTTTCCAGTGGTTGGTATGTTCTGTGTCACTGCAGGAAGAATTTAAGACTTAACAGTTTTCATCCATGCAGCTTGAACTTTTTCAATGAAATTGATCCAGTCTATTTGGTTTCTTTGATTACATTATCCCTGTCCCAGAACAATGACTTTTGTTGGTTAAAGCTTGACACTAGTAGGGCTATGGGTTGGATCCATTAAAGCACATCCCTGTACACAGAATCTATGTCCATTCTCAACCTACTCCTATCATTGCTGCTAAGAAATAGAGCAGAATTACATAAGTGGGTTAAGACAAAAGCATACTATTTCTAAAAAACAATTGACCTTTTTATTGCACCTGTTTTTCAAGACTACCCCTAGTGTATGACCCTTTCTTCAATACCACATGCTTTAGACCAGTTCTGTCCAACAGAACTTCCTGTAATGTTGAAAATGTTGTGCAGTTTTGCACTATCTAATATACTATCTCCTAGCCACAGTGACTACTGAGCAGTTGAAATGTGCCAAACGAATGTTACTGAGGAGCTAAATTTTTGATTTAATTGTATTTAAATTTAAATAACCACATCTGGCTAATAGCTAACATACTGGACAATGTAACTTTAGAATTTTTCCGTTTCTACTAGATTTATATGTCCTCGTAAGCTGGCCTCTTCAAGGTCCCAGAATAGTTAACTCTGTATATTCCTAAAATAAAATCCAAATTTTGTTTTTATGGATAGTGATATCTTAAGTAGTCCATCTTTCCTTCAGTGTGATACTGTAACCTGCATTTAGATAAAAATGTGTTGTTCTAAACAAATAATATGAATATAATTTTTTATTTCATTGTAAGGCTTTACATCTTGTAACATTTAAACAAATGGATACATTTGATGGATAAGTTGAAAAATGGAAAACCTGAGTTTTAACTCCAGTTGCACAGCAGTCACTTCCCCAAAGTTTGTTTTCATGCCTCATCTGTCAAGTCAGTGGTTTGGACTGGGCACCTAATTAGACCTGATCAATTGGAGCATCCTTTTTCCTTTGTCTCCTCTACCGTCATCATACGACATACACCTCAGTCTGCATCCTAGGAAACTCCCATTCCCTAAATCTCTGGTCTCTCTGGGATAACATAAACTCTGGAATGTGTCTCTCAGCTTTGGTGAATAGGACAGATGTTCTCTGCACTCCGTTCCTTTATGGAGTAAAGTTTGTCTTGATCTCATCCTCTCCTGAATATTGCAGGATGAAGCAGTTTCCTTTGAAACATCTGAATCAATTAGGGAAAATTGTTTGTGTTTTATTTTGTTTACTCCCATAAGCAAATACAAAAAAATATGCTACTTCGAAATGTCAATGCCAGGAATATTCCGTGTTATGCATTTTAATTCTGTTAGGAGACACATGTTTAACCAAGGCTGTAAGCAGAAAATCTTCCATAAAGATCATTAAGTATGAAAATATATAAATGTATTAAACAATCTATGCCAATTCCAGAAGCACAGGGTAAACGACATTTTAAAACTGTTCTTTCTTCTGAACAAAGGAAACATTCGCAACTCTCTCTCTCTCCTAAGAATGTGTATTGCAACATAGTCATTATCTGCACATTTTATATTTCCAGCATGAAGTAGTAAGTAAGGCTTTGAGATGGACTGCAAATCTGTATTTAGTTAATAATAATTTCTACAAAAGAACTTTCTTTCATATAACTATATATCCAAACTGTTTCAGAAACAGACTGATTTCTAGACTGCTTGCGTTTTCACAGAATTTTAAGAATTCACACCCCACAGACTTTATGAAGTTCCCTTTAAACCAAAGTTTTAACATACAGGAATGGATGGCTCCCAGATATTTTAGAATAGGTTTCAGTGTAAAGTTGAGATATGAAATTCTATATAAGAGGAATATGTACCAGAGGAAGAAAAGATGAAAAAATAAAGATGAGACTCTCTTTGTTTCTATACTTGTGTCCTCCCCCCAAAGGAAAATAAATAATAATATAAAATAAAATAATACTAGGCTATAAAATACACTACCGTCACATAATATCATAAAATAAAAATGATAAGTAACATAAAACTACCCTGAGTCTGAGTGTTTACATTGTGCAATGGGAGTTATAGCTATAGAGTCTGTTATCAATTTAAATTATCTACCTTTAAGTTTTTTTCTAAAAAAGGATTTATTCCAAGCAGTTCTCCTGCCAAAGCAGGAAGGCATACGTATGGTGGTCACACCCACGTCACATCCTCAGTTTCATAGATAGGCAGCTAATTGTAAAATGCCTTTTGAAAAACATGCAGGCTAACACCATTTTCTCTGTTGACACTCTATGTAAAAATACATGAAAATAAAGTTTGGGTTAATAAATGTCCCATGGAGATTTTAAAACTTTACTTCCTTTGCATTGGTTAGTTGAATGCTGTGAAATAATCCTAAAACACACATCCCAGAAAGGGCCCAAGCAAGTCTAGGCATACATAAGTGGGCCAAGCCACCGTGATCCATTGCATATGGATGCTTGAGTTAATTAACATGATGTTATAATGCAAAAGAAAAATTGGATCTTCACTCTGCCCTTTCGGTTACTACTTTAAAGGTAGAAAAGACATAGGAGATGAATAATAGACCTAATATGAAAACATTTCATTGAGTTTTTCATTATAGTAAAAACATCTCAGTGGAGAGATAAAAGTCATTTACTCAATTCGCCAAAATGGAGATGTGATTGTTGGAACAGTTTAGGCACTTTATAATTCATTTTGCACTAATCTCTTTTTTGAAATCTGAGCACAAGCAAAAAAAGAAATCCTTACTTTCATAATACAGTGGGAGGACACAGAAAATGGTCTTTATTTCCAGACATTTTGGATTATGAGTTTCATTCTGACAATTATTTTGAGCAGAGAAATGGCAGTATCGGCTATTAAAAGGAAATTAACTCCCAAATTGCAATTACAACATTAACTTTAGTTAGTATTACAATAGGGGAAAATCATTTTCTAAATATTTGTCTCAGGATGTGCCTCTTTTCCATTCAGCCAATTTAGCTCTTGCCTTCAAATGTCAAAGCCATCTGTAATTGTTTTTATCAAGGCTGACAAAGTCGTGTGACTGACCAGTCAACTTAAGAACACAGAAAAAGTATAAACTGAATTTCTAGTTAATTAGACTATTTCATTAACTAGTTCTCTGGTGCCACGAAAATATTTAAAATGTTTAAACTTTTGCAGGTTTGCCAAGTGTAGCAACAAAACTACACTGGAAAAAAAAGGCATTGTATGAAAAGAGTATGACAACTATTTTTAGCTAAAGACATCTATAGCTGATGGGTATGGAAAATAGAGAATGGAAAATTCTCCATTATTCTGAGTAACGTGGGTTAATACTTACTGAAGACCTGAACCAAACTCACTTATCCAGATGAGTTCAGTAATTAGGCAGATAAAGAATGGGTCCCCATTTGTGAACACAGAACATAACCCTGGTCTACACATGTGGCCCTTCTCTTTTCAATCAGTGCAACAGCAGTGCCACTGCAGAGGTTGACTATTTTTGGCAAAGTGTTGTAAGGTTCTGGAGTGATGAGAAAACTCCCACTCTTGTTAGAATCTAATCCTCCCTTGTCAGGAAACTGAGTTTAAGCCTTAATGGAGAGATTGCAAAATGCTAGTGGTTCTTGGCTCCAGGAAAAAAAAAAAAAAAAAAAAGAATTGTAACAATTGGTTGCACTTTAATCAAATACTGATGAGTGGATAAAAGCTGCTACGACCTGGGAATGTTTTTCTTTCCTTTAAGGCAGTTGGTTCCAAGAGAATATAGTTTCAGAAGGAGAGTAGTTTGGGGGTAAGAGATGATATTTTGAGAGACCGAGTCAGGAAATTGCTCCTGAAGAATGAGGAAAACAGCAATGATGAGGGACCAATTGGCAATAAACAGAAAGGTACAACTTGTTGCTGAATTGTGATATTCTTGATCTTCTCTTCTCCAATTAATGTTGAGTTGGTGGTGTAGGCATGCACTGAATTAACCCACCTTGGGCAGAATATTCAGGTCAATTAAATGTATCTTCCACACCCTCCTACCTCTTGTCTTTGTTCTACCCAGCTATCACCAATCTTCTATATTTGGTTGTGTTGCCCTTAAATTTCCAATCATGGCAAGGCTCGGTTCTGTACTCTAAACTTAGCTTTCCTTTTTTCCGCATCACAGCTCACCCTGTTCAGTCCTCTGATCATTGCTAAGAGGACATTTGTTTATTACACAAATTCTACCTGAGTTTTGAATGATCCTTACAGCCTAATATCTTGATGATCCCATGGATGTTCATAATTTAAAATAGGTCAGTAGACAATCCAAACGATTCCTGCATTCCTCTTTTCTTATTTTTGACCTTTGGAGCTTTCTGGATACATCTAAATGATAGTAAATCTTTGGGAAAATGGTTTTGGATGGACTAAAATTTGTTTTGCCTTGTGTTTTTTTTTTGCTGCAGTTCAAGTTAAAGAACATGGTAGTTGTTCAGTCTGTCTAAAGCAAAAATACTTGACACATACACAGCTGTTATTCCCTTACATTCCCATGTCAGATATCATCAATCCGTCTCAGCACTCATTCTCTCTGAATTCAGATGAAGCCTGAAGAGTCCTTCTCAACCCAGCCTTTCAGGCAACCACTAATGGATCATCAGAAGTTGCCACCCCTGCTTCTAGTGTTATAGTGGGGTGTGTGTGTGTGTGTGTGTGTGTGTGTAGTTGAATGGTTGAAGCAAAGAAAGGAACCTATATATGCCTACACCCCTTTTCCCTTAACTAGGACTAAATGTTACAACTAACTGCTATATCAACTCCATCACAGAGATGGAGATGTCTTTAAGACTAAACTAACTATATGAGTATGATTTGAATTTCAGGATATGATTTCCAGGAGGGAATAGAACAGAATGGGTATTGTCTATGACTGAAGCAAAAAAAAATGTTATGAAATGGGTCTTTGAATGAATTGTTCACTTCTCCATCCCTCTTGATCAACATAAGGGTCCATATATTAATATGCTTGATATATTAGCACATGCCAGTTCTTATTCAAAATCTATCACTTTTGGCCTTCCCTGGTGGCGCAGTGGTTGAGTGTCCACCTGCCGATGCAGGGAACGCGGGTTCGTGCCCCGGTCCGGGAAGATCCCACATGCCGCGGAGCGGCTGGGCCCGTGAGCCATGGCCGCTGAGCCTGCGCCTCCGGGGCCTGTGCTCCGCAACGGGAGAGGCCACAACAGCGAGAGGCCCGCGAAAACAAACAAACAAAAAAACAAAAAACAAGTAGGGGAAATTCTCTTTTTCACCCTCCCTTTGCCTCTCCCTCTACTTTTCTATCTCTTTGCGAAATAAACAATTCATCACTTTTAAAACACCTATATATACTCTTAAACTATCCTAAATAGAAATATATTAAATGTATTTTCTTAAATATTTTCTAATTCATTATGAACTGAGTTCTCAGTTGATACCAGAAAATTTCAATTCTTACTTCAATATTTGTAACTAAAGATGCTAGGTGAAAGATGATGTTTGAGAATGTGTAATAATTTTATTCCTGTTAATTATGCTATTATCTTGATTTTTTTTAATTTTTAACTTTTTATTATGAGAATTTTCAAACACAAAGTAGAATAATGCAATACACATCAATGTGCCCATTATAGAACTTCATCAATTGTCATCATTTTGCTAATCTTGCAGAAACAAGTGTTAATTATAATCAGAGATAAAACAGGACTCAAACTTCATGGAAAAGAGTAAAATATAATTTTTTACCAACCGTCAAATGGTGAAGTTGGGCAGAATCATTGCATGGTGCAACATGGTAAAGTAAATAGAGGGTTAAGGTCCTTAATGGAAGCATGCATCTTGCATGAAAGGTGGGACATATTTTATAGGCCCCTCTTCATGCTGTAGGAAGAATCAGGACCACAGCTACATTTGCCTATTTTTTTCTTAGATTATGAAGTTAAAGAGAATAGCAGAATCATTCTGGTGTAACAGCAGATCAGTGGATTATGTTCCTTATAGACAGTCTCCTCTAAAATATTCCTTTGACACTGAGAAGCTGAAGAAGGCTAATGAATCACCTATTTTAAATTGTAGCTTTTGCTTTTCATGTATGTTTAAACTTAAAACCTGTCTTTTAATAAGCTTCTATTGAAATATACATTTGTGTGATAATCCTAAGTTTTTAATGTATTCAATAGTTTCTATAAAGAATTCTGTTTTTTTTCCTGCTACAGTCCCTTCTTATCCAAATTGCTAATATGTTGTGTTACTTAGGCCTGCCAGTACTGGGTAAGTTAAAAGGAAGAGGGCAGGAAGACTTCTGTCTTTGCTGTCATCTGGCTTTTGTACTCCTTTAAAACAAGGTCTCTTTTAATCAATCTAAAATGTTCCTTTAGGTTTTTTTCCACTTAAGCGGAATATCTTTGAGACATTTTTTTTAACATCTTAATTGGAGTATAATTACTTTACAATGTTGTGTTAGTTTCTGTTGTATAACAAAGCGAATCAGCTATATGGATACATATATCACCATATACCCTCCCTCTTGTGTCTCCCTCCCACCCTCCCTATCCCAACCCTCTAGGTGGTCACACAGCACTGAGCTGATCTCCCTGTGCTATGCGGCTGCTTCCCACTAGCTATCTATTTTACATTTGGTAGTGTATATATGTCCATGCCACTCTCTCACTTCATCCCAGCTTACCCTTTAATATTCCATTGAATATATGTGCCACATCTTCTTTAACCATTCATCTGTCGATGGACACTTAGGTTGAATCCATGTCTTGGGTATTGTAAATAGTGCTTCAATGAACATTGTGGTACATGTCTCTTTTTGAATTATGGTTTTCTCAGAGATATGCCCAGTAGTGGGATTGCTGGGTTATATGCTAGTTTTATTTTTAGTTTTTTAAGGAACCTCCATACCGTTCTCCATAGTGGTTGTATCAATTTACATTACCACCGACAGTGCAAGAGGGTTCCCTTTACTCCACACCCTCACCAGCATTTGTTGTTTGTAGATTTTTTGATGATGGCCATTCTGACGGTGTGAGGTGATACCTCATTGTAGTTTTGATTTGCATTTCCCTAATGATTAGTGATGTTGAGCATCCTTTCATGTGTTTGTTGGCAATCTGTATATCTTCTTTGGAGAAATGTCTATTTAGGTCTTCTGCCCATTTTTGGATAGGGTTGTTTGTTTTTATGACATTGAGCTGCATGAGGTGCCTGTATATTTTGGAGATTAATCCTCTATCAGTTGCTTTCTTTGAAAATATTTTCTGCCATTCTGAGGGTAGTCTTTCCATTTTGTTTATGTTTTGCTTTGCTGTGCAAAAGGTTTTGTTTCATTAGGTGCCATCTGTTTATTTTTGTTTTTATTTTCATTTCTTTAGGAGGTGGGTCAAATAGGATCTTGCTGTGATGTATGTCATAAAGTGTTCTGCATATGTTTTCCTCAAAGAGTTTTACAATGTCTGGCCTTACATTTAGGTCTTTAATCCATTATACGTATGTTTTTTGCATCGTGTTAGGGAGTGTTCTAATTTCATTCTTTGACATGTAGCTGTCCACTTTTCCCAGCACCACTTATTGAAGAGGCTGTCTTTTCTCCATTGTATACTCTTGCCTCCTTTATCAAAGGTAAGGTGACCATATGTGCATGGGTTTATCTCTGGGCTTTCTATCCTGTTCCACTGACCTAAATTTCTGATTTTATGCCAGTACCATACTGTCTTCATTATTGTAGCTTTGCAGTACAGTCTGAATTCAGGGAGCCTGATTCCTCCAGCTCGGTTTTTACTTCTCATGATTGCTTTGGCTATTCGGGGTCTTTTGTGGGTCCATAGAAATTGTGAAATTTTTTGTTCTAGTTCTGTGAAAAATGCCATTGGTAGTTTGATAGGGATTACATTGAATCTGTAGATTGCTTTGGATGGTATAGTCATTTTCACAGTGTTGATTCTTCCAGTCCAAGAACATGGTATATCTCTCCATCTGTTTGTATCATCTTTAATTTCTTTCATCAGTGTCTTATCGTTTACTTCATACAGGTCTTTTGTCTCCTTAGGTAGGTTTGTTCCTGGGTATTTTATTCTTTTGTTCCAATGGTAAATGGCAGTGTTTCCTTAATTTCTCTTTCAGATTTTTCGTTGTTAGTGTATAGGAATGTAAGAGATTTCTGTGCATTAATTTTTTATCCTGCTGCTTTACCAAATTCATTGATTAGCTCTAGTAGTTTTCTGGTAGTGTCTTTAGGATTTTCTATGTATAGTATCATGTCATATGCAAACAGTGACAGCTTTACTTCTTCTTTTCCAATTTGTATTCCTTTTATTTCTTTTTCTCCTCTGATTTCTGTGGCTAAAACTTCCAAACCTATGTTGGATAATAGTAGTGAGTGGGCAACCTTGTCTTCTTCCTGATCTTAGAGGAAATGGTTTCATTTTTTTTACCACTGAGAACGTTTTTGGCTGTGGGTTTGTCATATATGGCCTTTATTATGTTCAGGTGGGTTCCCTCCATGCCTACATTCTGCAGAGTTTTTATCATAAATGGCTGTTGAATTTTATCGAAAGATTTTTCTGCATCTACTGAGATTATCATTTGGTTTTTATCCTTCAGTTTGTTAATGAGATTGAATTGCGTATATTGAAGAATCCTTGCATTCCTGGGATAAACCCCACTTGATCATGGTGTATGATCCTTTTAATGGGCTGTTTAATTCTGTTTGCTAATACTTTGTTGAGAACTTTTTCATCTATGTTCATCATTGATATTGGCCTGTAGTTTTCTTTCTTTGTAGTATCTTTGCCTGGTTTTGGTATCAGGGTGATGGTGGACTCATAGAATGAGTTTGGGAATGTTCCTCCATCTGCTATATTTTGGAAGAGTTTGAGAAGGATAGGTGTTAGCTCTTCTCTAAATGTTTGATAGAATTTGCCTGTGAAGCCATCTGGTCCTGGGCTTTTGTTTGTTGGAAGATTTTGAATCACAGTTTCAATTTCAGTGCTTGTGATTGGTCTGTTCATATCTTCTCTTTCTTCCTGGTTCAGTCTCGTAGGGTTGTGTTTTTCTAAGAATTTGTCCATTTCTTCCAGGTTGGCCATTTTATTGGCATGTAGTTTCTTGTAGTGGTCTCTCATGATCCTTGGTATTTCTGCAGTGTCCGTTGTTACTTCCCCTTTTTCATTTCTAATTCTGTTGAATTGAGTCTTCTCCTTTTTTTTCTTGATCAGTCTGGCTAATGGTTTATCAATTTTGTTTATCTTCTCAAAGAAACAGGTTTTAGTTTTATTGATCTTTTCTATTGTTTCCTTCATTTCTCTTTCATTTATTTCTGATCTCATTTTTATGATTTCTTTCAGTCTACTAACTTTGTAGTTTTTTTGTTCTTCTTTCAAATTGCCTTAGGTGTAAGGTTAGGTTGTTTATTTGAGATTTTTCTAATTTGTTGAAGTAGGATTGTATTCCTATAAATTTCCCTCTTACGACTGTTTTCTCTGCATCCCATAGGTTTTGGGTCATTGTGTGTTGTTGTTGTTTTTTTTAACATCTTTATTGGAGTATAATTGCTTTACAATGGTGTGTTAGTTTCTGCTTTACAACAAAGTGAATCAGTTATACATATACATACGTTCCCATATCTCTTCCCTCTTGCGTCTCCGTCACTCCCACCCTCCTTATCCCACCCCTCTAGGTGGTCACAAACCACCTAGCTGATCTCCTGGTGCCATGTGTCTGCTTCCCATTAGTTATGCACCCTACGTTTGGTAGTGTATATATGTCCATGCCACTCTCTCGCTTCGTCGCAGCTTACCCTTCCCCCTCCCCATATCCTCAAGTCCATGCTCTAGTAGGTCTGTTTTATTCCCATCCTACCCCTAGCCTCTTCATGACATTTTTGGTTTTTTCTTATATTCCATATATATGTGTTAGCATACGGTGTTTGTTTTTCTCCTTCTGACTTACTTCACTCTGTATGACAGACCTCCAGGTCCATCCACGTCACTACAAATAACTTAGTTTCATTTCTTTTTATGGCTGAGTAATATTCCATTGTATATATGTGCCACATCTTCTTTATCCATTCATTTGTTGATTTACACGTAGGTTGCTTCCATGTCCTGGCTATCGTAAATAGAGCTGCAATGAATATTTTGGTCCATGACTCATTTTGAATTAT
>NC_041229.1:92133693-92135467 GCF_002837175.3 Physeter macrocephalus | reverse complement strand
TTCTCCTTCAGTATGTTGATATGGTGTATCACGTTGATTGATTTGTCTATATTGAAGAATCCTTGCATTCCTGGAATAAACCCCACTTGATCATGGTGTATGATCCTTTTCATGTGCTGTTGGATTCTGTTTGCTAGTATTTTGTTGAGGAGTTTTGCATCTATGTTCATCATTGATATTGGCCTGTAGTTTTCTTTCTTTGTGACATCTTTGTCGGGTTTTGGTATCAGGGTGATGGTGGCCTCGTAGAATGAGTTTGGGAGTGTTCCTCCCTCTGCTATATTTTGGAAGAGTTTGAGAAGGATAGGTGTTAGCTCTTCTCTAAATGTTTGATGGAATTCGCCTGTGAAGCCATCTGGTCCTGGGCTTTTGTTTGTTGGAAGATTTTTAATCACAGTTTCAATTTCAGTGCTTGTGATTGGCCTGTTCATATTTTCTATTTCTTCCTGGTTCAGTCTCGGCAGCTTGTGCATTTCTAAGAATTTGTCCATTTCTTCCAGGTTGTCCATTTTATTGGCATACAGTTGCTTGTAGTAATCTCTAATAATCTTTTGTATTTCTGCAGTGTCAGTTGTTACATCTCCTTTTTCATTTCTAATTCTATTGATTTGAGTCTTCTCCCTTTTATTCTTGATGAGTCTGGCTAATGGTTTATCAATTTTATTTATCTTCTCAAAGAACCAGCTTTTAGTTTTATTGATCTTTGCTATTGTTTCCTTCATTTCTTTTTCATTTATTTCTGATCTGATCTTTATGATTTCTTTCCTTCTGCTAAATTTGGGGTTCTTTTGTTCTTCTTTCTCTAATTGCTTTAGGTGCAAAGTTAGGTTGTTTATACGAGATGTTTCCTGTTTCTTAAGGTAGGATTGTATTGCTATAAACTTCCCTCTTAGAACTGCTTTTGCTGCATCCCATAGGTTTTGGGTCGTCGTGTCTCCATTGTCATTTGTTTCTAAGTATTTTTTGATTTCCTCTTTGATTTCTTCAGTGATCACTTCGTTATTAAGTAGTGTATTGTTTAGCCTCCATGTGTTTGTATTTTTTACAGATCTTTTCCTGTAATTGATATCTAGTCTCATAGCGTTGTGGTCAGAAAAGATACTTGATATGATTTCAATTTTCTTAAATTTGCCAAGGCTAGATTTGTGACCCAATATATGATCTATCCTGGAGAATGTTCCATGAGCACTTGAGAAAAATGTGTATTCTGTTGTTTTTGGATGGAATGTCCTATAAATATCAATTAAGTCCATCTTGTGTAATGTATCATTTAAAGCTTGTGTTTCCTTATTTATTTTCATTTTGGATGATCTGTCCATTGGTGAAAGTGGGGTGTTAAAGTCCCCTACTATGATTGTGTTACTGTCGATTTCCCCTTTTATGGCTGTTAGTATTTGCCTTATGTATTGAGGTGCTCCTATGTTGGGTGCATAAATATTTACAATTGTTATATCTTCTTCATGGATCGAACCCTTGATCATTATATAGTGTCCTTCTTTGTCTCTTGTAATAGTTTTTACTTTAAAGTCTATTTTGTCTGATATGAGAATTGCTACTCCAGCTTTCTTCTGATTTCCATTTGCATGGAATATCTTTTTCCATCCCCTCACTTTCAGTCTGTATGTGTCCCTAGGTCTGAAGTGGGTCTCTTGTAGACAGCATATATATGGGTCTCGTTTTTGTATCCATTCAGCCAGTCTGTGTCTTTTGGTGGGAGCATTTAATCCATTTACATTTAAGGTAATTATCAATATGTATGTTCCTATTACCATTT
>NC_041229.1:92133081-92133597 GCF_002837175.3 Physeter macrocephalus | reverse complement strand
CTTTAAATATGTCCTGCCACTCCCTTCAGGCTTGCAGAGTTTCTGCTGAAAGATCAGCTGTTAACCTTATGGGGATTCCCTTGTGTGTTATTTATTGTTTTTC
Organism: Physeter macrocephalus; assembly: GCF_002837175.3. Classification (NCBI taxonomy): domain Eukaryota; kingdom Metazoa; phylum Chordata; class Mammalia; order Artiodactyla; family Physeteridae; genus Physeter; species Physeter macrocephalus. The sequence goes on along the minus strand of NC_041229.1, from coordinate 92,133,494 downwards.
CCTTGCTGTTTTTAATATGTTTTCTTTGTATTTAATTTTTGACAGTGTGATTAATATGTGTCTTGGAATGTTTCTCCTTGGATGTATCCTGTATGGGATTCTGTGTGCTTCCTGGACTTGATTAACTATAACTCCCTTATTAGGGGAGTTTTCAACTATAATCTCTTCAAATATTTTCTCAGTCCCTTTCTTTTTCTCTTCTTCTTCTGGGACTCGTATAATTCGAATGTTGGTTCATTTAATGTTGTCCCAGAGGTCTCTGAGACTGTCCTCATTTCTTTTCATTCTTTTTTCTTTATTCTGCTCTGCAGTATTTATTTCCACTATTTTATCTTCCAGGTCACTTATCCATTCTTCTGCCTCAGTTATTCTGCTATTGATCCCATCTAGAGTATTTTTAATTTCATTTTTTG
>NC_041229.1:92080424-92132224 GCF_002837175.3 Physeter macrocephalus | reverse complement strand
TTCTTCTAGGTCCTTGTTAAATGTTTCTTGCATTTTGTCTATTCTATTTCCAAGATTTTGGATCATCTTTACTATCATTATTCTGAATTCTTTTTCAGGTAGACTGCCTATTTCCTCTTCATTTGTTAGGTCTGGTGGGTTTTTACCTTGCTCCTTCATCTGCTGTGTGTTTTTCTGTCTTTTCATTTTGCTTACTGTGTTTGGGGTCTCCTTTTTGCAGGTTGCAGTTTCATAGTTCCCGTTGTTTTTGGTGTCTGTCCCCAGTGGCTAAGGTTGGTTCAGTGGGTCGAGTAGATTTCCTGGTTGAGGGGACGAGTGGCTGTGTTCTGGTGGATGAGGCTGGATCTTGTCTTTCTGCTGGGCAGGTCCACGTCTGGTGGTGTGCTTTGGGGTGTCTGTAGCCTTATTATGATTTTAGGCAGCCTCTCTGCTAATGGATGGGGCTGTAGTCCTGTCTTGCTAGTTGTTGGGCATAGGGTGTCCAGCACTGTAGCTTGCTGGTCGTTGAGTGAAGCTGGGTCTTGGTGTTGAGATGGAGATCTCTGGGAGATTTTCGCCGTTTGATATTACGTGGAGCTGGAAGGTCTCTTGTGGACCAGTGTCCTGAAGTTCGTTCTCCCACCTCAAAGACAGCGCCCTGATGCCTGGCTGGAGCACCAAGAGCCTTTAATCCACATGGCTCAGAATAAAAGGGAGAAAAAATACAAAGGAAAGAAAGAAAGGCAGGAAGGAATGAAAGAAGGAAGGGAGGAAGGAAGGGAGGAAGGAAAGGAGGAAGGAAGGGAGCAAGGAAGAGAGGAAGGAAGGGAGGAAGGAAGAGAGGAAGGAAGTGAGGAAGGAAGGGAGGAAGAAAGGAAGAAAGGAAAGAAGAAAGAAAGAAAGATAAAATAAAGTAGGATAAAATAAAGTTATTAAAATAAAAAATAATTATTAAGAAGAAAAATTTTAAAAATTAAAAAAAAAAAACAAAAAACGAGACGGTCAGAACCCTAGGTCAAATGGTGAAAGCAAAGCTATACAGACAAAATCTCACACAGCAGCACACACATGCACACTCACAAAAAGAGAAAAAGGGGAAAATAATAATATATCTTGCTCCCAAAGTCCACCTCCTCAACTTGGGATGATTCGCTGTCTATTCAAGTATTCCACAGATGCAGGGCACTTCAAGTTGATTGTGGAGATTTAATCCGCTGCTTCTGAGGCTGCTGGGAGAGACCTCCCCCTCTCCTCTTTGTTCGCACAGCTCCTGAGGTTCAGCTTTGGACTTGGCCCCGCCTCTGCACGTAGGTGACCTGAGGGTGTCTGCTCTTCACTCACACAGGGCGGGGTTAAAGGAGCAGCTGATTTGGGGGCTCTGGCTCAGGCCGGGGGGAAGGAGGCGTATGGATGCGGGGCGATCCTGCAGTGGCAGAGGCCAGCGTGACTTTGCACCAGCCTGAGGCATGCCGTGCATCCTCCCGGGGAAGTTATCCCTGGATCCCAGGACCCTGGCAGTGGCGGGCTGCACAGGCTCCCGGGAGGGGTGGTGTGGAGAGTGACCAGTGCTCACACACAGGCTTCTTCGTGGTGGCAGCAGCAGCCTTAGCGTCTCATGCCCGTCTCTAGTGTCCGCAGTGATAGCCGCAGCTCGCGCCCATTTCTGGAGTTCCTTTATGTGGCACGCTTAATCCCCTCTCCTCGCGCCGCAGGAAGCAAAGAGGCAAGAAATGGTCTCTTGCCTCTTCAGCAGGTCCAGACTTCTCCTGGACTCCCTCCCGGCTAGCTGTGGCGCGCTAGCCCCCTTCAGGCTGTGTTCACGCCGACAACCCCAGTCCTCTCCCGGCTTCTGACCGAAGCCCAAGACTTAGCTCCCAGCCCCGGCCTGTCCCGGCAGGTGAGCAGACAAGCCTCTTGGGCTGGTGAGTGCCGGTCAGCACTGATCCTCTGCGGGAATCTCTCCGCCTTGCCCTCCGCACCCTGTTACTGTGCTCTCCTCCGTGTCTCTGAAGCTTCCCCCTCCACCACCCGCAGTCTCCGCCCATGAAGTGGCTTCTAGTGTGTGGAGACCTTTCCTCCTTCACAGCTCCCTCCCACTGGTGCAGGTCCCATCCCTATTCTTTTGTCTCTGTTTTTTCTTTTGCCCTACCCAGGTAACATGGGGAGTTCCTTGCCTTTTGGAAGGTCTGAGGTCTTCTGCCAGCGTTCAGTGGGTGTTCTATAGGAGCAATTCCATATGTAGATGTATTTCTGATGTATCTGTGGGGAGGAAGGTGATCTCCGTGTCTTACTCTTCCGCCATCTTCTCCCGATCCTGGGTCATTGTGTTTTCATTGTCATTTGTTTTTAGGCTTTTTTTTTTTTTTTTTTTTTTTTTGCGGTATGCGGGCCTCTCACTGTTGTGGTCTCTCCCGTTGCGGAGCACAGGCTCCAGACGCACAGGCTCAGCGGCCATGGCTCACGGACCTAGCCACTCTGTGGCATGTGGGATCTTCCCGGACCGGGGCACGAACCCGTGTCTCCTGCATCGGCAGGTGGACTCTCAACCGCTGCGCCACCAGGGAAACCCTCTAGGTATTTTTTGCTTTTCTATTTGATGTCTTCAGTTATCTCTCGGTTATTATATAGTATATTGTTTAGCCTGCATGTATTTTTATTTTTTACAGATTTTTTTCCTGTAATTGATATCTAGTCTCATAGTGTCATGGTCGGAAAAGATACTTGACACGATTTCAGTTTTCTTAAATTTACCAAGGCTTTATTTGTGTCCCATGATATGATCTATCCTGGAGAATGTTCCATGAACACTTGAGAAGAAAGTATATTCTGTTGTTTTTGGATGGAATGTCCTCTATCAATTAAGTCCATCTTGTCTAATGTGTCATTTAAAGCTTGTTTTTCCTTATTTATTTTCATTTTGGATTATTTGTCCATTGGTGAAAATGAGGTGTTAAAGTCCCCTACTATTATCGTGTTACTGTCGATTTCCCCTTTTATGGCTGTTAGTATTTGCCTTATGTATTGAGGTGCTCCTATGTTGGTTACCTAAATATTTACTATTCTTATATCTTCTTCTTTGATTGATATCTTGATCATTATATAGTGCCCTTCTTTGTGTCTTGTAATAGTCTTTATTTTAAAGTCTATTTTGTCTGATATGAGAATTGCTACTCCAGCTTTCTTTTGATTTCCATTTTCATGGAATATATTTTTCCATCCCCTCACTTTCAGTCTGTATGTGTCCCTAGGTCTGAATTGGGTCTCTTGTAGACAGCATTTATATGGCTCTTGTTTTTGTATCCATTCAGCCAATCTGTGTCTTTTGTTTGGAATATTTAATCCATTTACCTTTAAGGTAATTATTGATATGTATGTTCCTATTACCATTTTCTTAATTGTTTTGGGTTTGTTTTTGTAGGTCTTTTCCTTCTCTTTTGTTTCCTGTTTTGTTTTTTTTAGCATTTGTTGTAAAGCTAGTTTGGTGGTGCTGAATTCTCTTAACTTTTGCTTGTCTGTAATGGTTTTAATTTCTCCATCGAATCTGAATGAGATCCTTGCTGGGTAGAGTAATCTTGGTTGTAGGATTTTTCATTTTTTCACTTGAAATATGTCCTGCCACTCCCTTCTGGCTTGCAGAGTTTCTGCTTGAAGTTCAGTTGTTAACCTTATGGGGATTCCCTTGTATGTTATTTGTTGCTTTTCCCTGCTGCTTTTAATTTTTTTTTTGTATTTAATTTTTGATAGTTTGATTAATATGTGTCTTGGCATTTTTCTCCTTGGATTTATCCTCTTTGGGACTCTTTGTGCTTCCTGCACTTGATTGAATATTTCCTTTCCCATATTAAGGTAGATTTCAACTATAATCTCTTCAAATATTTTCTCAGACCCTTTCTTTTTCTGTTTCTGTTTTTCTTATGGGAGCCCTATAATTCAAATATTGGTGTGTTTAATGTCCCAGAGGTCTCTGAGACTGTCCTCAATTCTTTTCATTCTTGTTCTTTACTCTGCTCTGTTGTAGTTATTTCCACTATTTTATCTTGCACATGACTTATCCGTTCTTCTGCATGAGTTATTCTGCTATTGCTTCCTTCTAGATAGTTTTTAATTTCATTTATTTTGTTGTTCATTGTTTGTTTGCTCTTTAGTTCTTCTAGGTCCTTGTTAAACGTTTCTTGTATTTTCTCCATTCTATTTCCAAGATTTTGGATCATCTTTACTATCATTACTCTGAGTTCTTTTTCAGGTAGACTGCCTATTTTCTCTTCATTTGTTTGGGCTGGTTGGCTTTTATGTTGCTCCTTCATCTGCTGCATATTTCTGTCTTCTCATTTTGTTTAACTTACTCTCTTTGGGGTCTTCTTTTTGCAGGCTGCAGATTTGTAGTTCCCATTGTTTTTGGTGTCTGCCCCCAGTCGGTGAGGTTGTTTCAGTGGCTTGTGTAGGCTTCCTGGTGGAGGGGACTGGTGCCTGTGTTTTGGTGGGTGGGGCTGGATCTTGTCTTTCTGGTGGGCAGGACCACATCCCGTGGTGTGTTTTGGGGTGTCTGTGACTTTATTATGATTTTTAGCAGCCTTTCTGCTAATGGATGGGGTTGTGTTCCTGTCTTTCTAGTTGTTTGGCATGGGGTGTCCGGCACTGGAGCTTGCTGGTGGTTGGGTGGAGCTGGTTCTTAGTGTTGAGATGGAGATCTCTGGGAGAGCTCTCACTGACTGATTTTACAAGGGACTGGGAGGTCTCAGGTGGGCCAGTATTCTAAACCCAGCTCTCGCACCTCAGAGGCTCAGGCCTGACACCAGGCCTGAGCACCAAGACCCTGTCAGTCACACAGCTGAGAAGAAAAGGGAGAAAAAAGAAAGAGAAAGAAAAAAGTATTAAAATTTTTTTTAATTATTAAAATTTAAAAAATAATGATAATGAAAAAGTAGAGAGCAACCAGACCAATAAACAAATCCACCAATGATAACAAGTGCTAAAAACTATGCTAACATAAACATAAATATCAGAAAAATCAGTCACAGACACAAACCCCAAGTCCACAGTTGCTCCCAAAGTCCACCTCCTCAATTTGGGATGCTTCTTGTCTATTCAGGTATTCCACAGATGCAGGGTACATCAAGTTGATTGTGGGGATTTAATCTATGTTCCTGAGGCTGCTGGGAGAGATTTCCCTTTCTATTCTTTGTTCACACAGCTCCTGGGGTTCCACTTTGGTTTTGGCCCTGCCTCTGCATGTAGGTCACCCTCAGGCATCTGTTCCCACCCAGACAGGATGGGGTTAAAGCAGCGGCTGAGTAAGGGGCTCTTGCTCACTTAGGCTGAGGGGAGGGAGGGGTACGGTAGTCATAATTGGAATGCAGGCGGGCCTATGGCGGCAGAGGCCAGCATAATGTTGCAGCAGCCTGAGGCACACTGTGTGTCCTCCCGGGGAAGTTGTCCCTGGATCAGGGGACACTGGCAGTGGCGGGCTGCATAGTCTCCCAGGGCGGGAGGTTGCGGTGTGGATAGTGACCTGTGCGTGCACATAGGCTTCTTGGTGGCAGCAGCACGTTGGCGTTTCATGCTCGTCTCTGCGGTCCGAGCTGATAGCCCTGGCTCGCGCCCATCTCTGGAGTTAGTTTAGGTGGTGCTCTGCCTTCTTTAGGCACACTGGGAAGGAATCCCCTCTCCTCGTGCACCCTGAAACAATGGTCTCTTGCCTCTTAGGCAGTTCCAGACTTTTTCCTGGACTCCCTGCTGTCTAGCAGTGGTGCACTAGCCCCCTTCAGTCTGTGTTCACGCTGCCAAGCCCGGTCCTCTCCCTGGGATCCGACCTCCGAAGCCCGAGCCTCAGCTCCCAGCCCCCGCCCGCCCCGGCAGGTGAGCAGACAAGCCTCTCGGGCTGGTGAGTGCTGGTCGGCACCGATCGTCCGTGCAGGAATCTCTCCGCTTTGCCCTCTGCACCCCTGTTGCTGTGCTCTCCTCCGCAGCTTCGAAGCTCCCCACCTCCACCCGCCGCAGTCTCTGCCCGTGAAGGCGCTTCTAGTGTGTGGAAACCTTTCCTCCTTCACAGCTCCCTCCCACTGGTGCGGGTCCCGTCCCTATTCTTTTGTCTCTGTTATTTCTTTTTTCTTTTGCCCTACCCAGGTCCGTGGGGAGTTTCTTGCCTTTTGGGAGGTCTGAGGTCTTCTGCCAGCATTCAGTACGTGTTCTGTAGTAGTTGTTCCACATGTAGATGTATTTTTGATGTATTTATGGGGAGGAAGGTGATCTCCATGTCTTACTCCTCTGCCATCTTGAAGGTCCCCCCTCTTTGAGCCATTGTGATCCTGTCTCCAGTGTCTCTTATTTCTGCCTCTGCAGTTATCAGTGCCAAAGTTCCTCTGGGCAGGTCCATTGTCGACATAGTCATAATCCAACATCTGTACATCACTTTGAGGGTGCTGATCATTAAGAAGTCTTTACCTTCTCCCAGACCCATTGGGAATACTGGTCTTCTTCACCACTACATGAGAGGTGTGGGGCTCTCATGACCCAGGCCACCCTGCTCTCAGATCTCTTCCAGAACAGCCCCTGGGGCAGCTGTGGCTACTGGAGCACAGATGCAGGCAGTGGATAATGAAAGCCTGCGGCTTCTGCTGGGTACTCTAGGCGGAGACCAGGGTGAGCCCCAAGCCTAGGCAGCCAGGTGAGCAGATGTAGTGCTCAGAAGCTGATGTTCTTGATTGAAGGCTCATGTCTATCCTTTGATTTTTATGATAAATTATTTTTATTCTTTTTAAGTCAAATGGTTTCCCCTACCTTCTGAGTCTTCTCCCCAGTTAGATACTATCTATATGTTAAAGTGTTAAAGTATACCATGAAAAAGAAGACAAAAGGAACCTGAAGGAAATCACATTTATCATATTTCTCTTTTATACCGGTCACAATGCTATACATATAACATTGTTTCATATGTTGTCTCATCTTACTTTTATTTTGAACATTTGTGGAGTCACATTGTTATTTCAGTTTGCAGATAAATAATTGGTGGCTTAGAGAGGTCTTAAATGATGTGCCCAAGGTCCCAAAGCCAGTATTTGAAGGGAGTGTTTTGGAACTGAGACCTGACTTTATCCGAAGACCAAATCAATAAGAACAGATTCTAGACTACATAATGTCAACACATCAGGGTCCTTAGCTTGTATGATTTTTAATACCTAGTTACTGTATTTAAGTACCATTTAGAAATGGGAAGTTTCCTAGGAAATTCTAATGGAAGAAATGAATCTCTCCTTTGTAATAGTCTGTTTAGAGCAGTAAGTAACAGAAAACCATGATTAAAAATTGAAATTCAAATGTAGGTCTGGATTTAGGATTGGTTGATCCAGTGATTCAGTAAGATCCAGCATTCTTTCTATCTGTCTAACCTGTTTTTCTTTTGATGGCCTTTTATATTCAGATCAGCAGCAAGATGACTGCAGCACCCCCAGATCTATCAATGTCCAATGGAAAGTGGAGGGACCATTTATTTTTGTGACAGTTTTTTCAGGAATGTCGAAAGGTCCCTAGCAGATAACCGCACTTGCCTCATTAGTCAAATTAGGTAACGTTTCTCTACCTCTACCAATCATTAAAATGGAAATGAGATTACTATGTTTGGTTTAGAGCAAGCAATCAAGATTTAAACAAATAAATGTTGCAGAATCAACCACTACATTTGCAAAGACACAGCCTTCTCCGTACCCCATGTAGATGTGTCAAGGGCCATTTTAATCTCTCTCTGCTGACTCCAGAGCCACTCACTTACTGGGAAAAACAAAAAAAAGTTTTGACCACCAACAAGTCTCTGTATTCATCTTGTGTTGTACAAATTTATGGTTCCAAAAATTGTTATGCTTTGTTCTGTATATTCTTCTACTAATGTAAGGTTTCTCATACTCTAAACTCTCAGTTGTCCCAAGTATTAAAGGAGATAAAAATGGTACTTAACCGTGTGAAATTGCCAATACCTTGCCATATTCAACTTGCAAAAATAACAATTTTAGGTGTCATGTGCACACCACCATTTCAATGAGATAAATATATCTAAAATCTTGAGAGTTGTGCTTGGCAAACAACTCTTATGGAGTGAATGGTTTAAGAATCTGCCTAAACTTGTTTTGAACAGTTGTTTGGAGCCTTATCAATGTCGAAAAATAGATTCCTTAGGTTTACTATTTAAATTTGTTGGAGGTAGAGAGTAGGAAAGCCATCTGCCGTTTAATTGATTAGGAAAATTACAATTCATCGCAGAGAGGGAGAATCTAAACTCTAGACATTTATTAATTAGCTTGGGTGTTTTGAAAATTGTTGATATTAATGATGCTTAAGGTCAGGTGAAGATAGGGTGTTATTAGGGAATGTCAACCAATTGGGAGGCAGATAGTATAGGAAGTAGAAGAATGAGTCCAGGGAAGGGGATCTTAGGATCCCCGGGATGGGGCAAGGTGGGGGTGGGGGGGTGATGTTTCCAGTCAGTTATGTGGGATGGAGGGTTATTGAGATCAAAGGGCTAGGAGAAAGTCCAGATATCCAAGGAAAAAGAGCAGAAGAATAAAGTGGGCCAATAAGGCCAATTGGCTACTTTAATGGGGGTAAATTGTAGTAGTCATTCAATGTGGTTACTGCACAGTGTGGATATTCAGGGTCAGTTTGTCCCCAGGCAAGTAGTTCTAGAACAACTAGAATCATCTGGAGGGTGAGTTAAAACTGATTGTTGGGCCCATTGAGTTAAAGAGTCTGTAGGTCTGTATGGAGCTCAGGAATGGTGGTGGTGGATGTGTGTGTGTGGGCAGGGGAGGGCTGGTTAAACAAGTTCCCAGGTGATTCCAATGTCTCTGAGATCCACCAGGCTAGTTTGTAGGATAGCATGATGAAAATTTTTTTGTTCTCTACAAATCAGTTGGGCAAGAGCTGAAGATAGTTGGGACTTTATTGCTATCTATAAGGACATTCTGTAGAACATTAGAATATTAAGAGCAGTTGCTGGGGAATGAGGACGTCCAAATAGGATGAAAGAAACCCAAGATGCCTGGGGCTGAGCTAATTGGGACAGAATTGTAGTGTTCGAAGTTCAGCATTGGAATCTGGCACCTGAGTCGCTGCATTTGATTGCCTGTGTCCAAAGGCAAACAGGTGTAACTGATAACAAAGTAATAACATCAAGCATTGTAGTCCAATCACATAATAACCTTACACAGTGAACGACAAGGAATGGGCAGTGATTTACAACCCAAGTCTGAGTAAGTACAGGAGACATTATGGCTACTCACTTGACAGCAGTGTATGTGCAGTGTCAGGCAAGGCAAGGCAAATGGAGCAGGAATGGACATGTGCCAGTGAGAAATGAGAGCCTAAAGTGTAGTTGCCAGAGGACTGAGTTAATTATCTACAGCTATCCTTTAATAGAGCTAAATCAGTGTACTATGCAAGATTAGTAATCTTGGTTGGCTTCCACTAAGAGAAAACATGCTTTCTCAGAACTTCATTATCCCCAGTGTTTTCATTGCCTCCCAGACTCTATTTCTCTACTTTCTGCTTGGGCTGCCATAACAAAATACCACAGATTGGGTTGCCTAAACAATAGAAGTGTATTTCTCACATTTCTGGAGGCTGGCTGTCCAAGATCAAAGTGTTGGGAAAGTAGGTTTTATTCTGAGGCCTCTTCTCTTGTCTTATGGTCAGCTGCCATCTTGGTGTGTGCTCACATGACCTCTTCATTGGTGCAAGTTGGGTAAGAGAGAGAGACAGAGAGAGAGTATTTGTTCTCTGGTGCCTCTCCTTATAAGGACACTAATACTATTGAATCAGGTCCCCACCTTTATGACTTCATTTAACCTTAACTACTTCCTTAGAGGCCCCATCTCCACATACAACCACACTGGGGGTTAAGGATTCAATATAGGAATTCTGGGGGAATACAGACATCAATCCAATACACAGACCATAGATGGACATAAAAGTCTTATTACACAAAGATTAGGAATGAGGCTAAAAATGATACAAACTGTACCATAAATCCTGACTTTTAGCAATGAAATATACTGATTTTGACTTAGAGGTTAGGAAGATGACTCTATTTCCTTCCCTTAAATCAGCCAAACTCATTTCAAAATTCTACTAAAGAACAGGTAAAAATTTAGTAATAATATTTTAACTCTATAGGGTGATATAGATGCAATAGATATTTAAAACCATGTTGATTGTATATCTTATTATATTTTCTAAGTTTCAATGACTCCCATACGTAATCAGTGTAAACAAACAAAATGTTTGTCTGTTCCTGTGAAGGTTGTAATGTTTTTGTGACCTTTCCCTGTCCATTAATTCTAATAATAAGACAAGCATTTGATTGGCAAATTGTAAAGAGAAGAGATGAAAAAGTCCATTTGATTCCCAGAGCATGAATATAAAACAAAGTCACTAATATTAAGAAATCTCAGCAAGACATATTTTCTGATTTTTTTCTTTTCCTTCACTGCTCTTTGTTTTATAAACCTTGACTTGAAAGTGAATTCTTTTCTAAAACTTTCTAATTTTTTCAAGTCAAACAGTGCAAAGGGATACAAATTTGATTTGATTAAACAGAGAAATAGCAACCGATCAAAATTTATTTACCAGTTCAAGGAAATCAGAAGCAGTGATATATCACCAGATGGTAAATGGATCAGTGTTACCTCTAATGGTGTTTACTATTTTTTTAATTTTTTTTTTTTTTTTTTGCGGTACGCGGGCCTCTCACTGCTGTGGCCTCTCCCGTTGCGGAGCACAGGCTCCAGACGCGCAGGCTCAGCGGCCATGGCTCACGGGCCCAGCCGCTCCGCGGCATGTGGAATCTTCCCGGACCGGGACACGAACCCGTGTCCCCTGCATCAGCAGGCGGATTCTCAACCACTGCGCCCCCAGGGAAGCCCGGTGTTTACTATTTTCAACTCAATGTTATTTGTAATTTTTATATTATTTGGATTTCCAACTATTTCATTTATTGCAAAAATTCATTAGGCACAACCCTAAAATCTGCTTTTTATATTCTATTCCTTTCAACGCAGATTTATAAGAGTACCGAAAAATCAGTTTTGTAGTTAGAGGGGGTGTGGGAGTAGATTATACAATCAAATGCCTGGTAGTAAAATAAAGAAATAGAAGTAACCTTGGTAGGATGAAGCCTGGTGGTTTGGGAGATGTGCTGAGTAATAAATGGAAACAATATCGTTGTGCATCTAATCTTTTGATATATGTTTAAATTCGTTTTGCTCTAAAAACAGTTTGCTGTCTTAGTGCTGTTGTGTTGATTACAGCCACTCTAATATCATCCCTAGAGTTTTATCATGGAGTATTAAACACCCTTTCTTCACATTAAATGTTGATAGAGGTGATACAAGTACATACAACTTAGGTTTTTGGCACTCTTTGGAAATTTAGTCTCTCTATAAGTTGTTTTCACACCTTTTTCCCCCCTATAGTCAAATACTTTTCATTCTCCTTTTATGCCTATTACAGAAAATGTCAAAGTAGTTTTTGTGGATACCAGTGACTTACACTAAATAGTAAGTTTTAACAATTTTGAATCACTTTTTAGCTATTTTCAGCTTAAATATTAATTCATTGTGAATATGTAAAAAATCTATATGGAATTGTTTATTTCATTATGTTTCTCAATATGCTTTGAATATAGAGATGACAAGGCTTGCTGATGAACGTGACATGGAATGTAAAATAAAGAGAAGAAAGGTTTTGTGATTGTTGTTTGTTGTTGTTGCTATAAATTTTGTCAGAACCAGTCTTGATTTTTTTCCAGAGGTCCCAAACTTTTTGATTCTGGACTGAATTTTTTTTAAGAGGATTAGAGAATAGATACCACCAATAGAATTTCTTCCTCTTCCATCCATGGGCATCTGCCCATACTTCCCTTATTCTGCTTGCTAAGGTAGTAATTTCTTCCTCTTCTTCTGTGGGCATCTGCCCATATGTCCCTTATGCCGCTTTCTAAGGTAGTAACCCTGTAAGTCACTGCTTTAGTCTTTAATAATTTTGGAGATCAGCTAACAACAAGCATCCTTTTCACCTCCAGACTCCTACTAGTCATAAGAGCATCAAGAATAATGAACACCCTTCTTGGGAAATTCAATTGCTTTCTACCTCTTGGCCAGTTTACTTCATCTTAAATGATGCCATGTCTTAACTCTAGGATAAGAGAGTGTTGAAATAGGTGATGAATGATTATAGCAAATAATATCTTATATCTGGAAGTTGAGCACACAATAGAGAAGCTTTTCTGGAAAATATATGAAAAATATGGCAAAACTTAGAGGCAATGCTGCACTTGTATATTTGACAGGGAAAATAGATGCTGTTATAATATCATATGTTAATATAGCAAAGTTTCTGGTCTCTCCTACACATTTGCCCTCTTCTAGGAATATATTTTTGGGAAAATATTTAAGTGAACTGTTACAAATGCATCTTCATTCCTATTTCCTTCCTTAAAATCTTGAAGAAAGGTAGAATTTTCTTCTGATTGTCCTGTAGGAATGGATAATTGATTGGATTAAGGGAGAGACACTTAGTCTTTCGTAATAAGTATGAAAAATGGTTTATAAACTGGAATAACTTGTGGGAGTTTTCACTAACATTCCATTTTTACTATATTTCCAAAGTCACAATTGAAATGGGAAGTTCTAAAATCAAACCAAACCAAACCAAAGAATCTAGGTGTTTGGGTCAGTTACTGCTACTCATATATCTCCAATTGTGTCTTATAAAAACAAACTTCTTGGACCTATAGAGCAGACTTTGTGTGCTTGCAGGTCTAGAAAGAGGAATTCATGTTCATTGCCAAGGTAGCTTACATAAAGGAAAAAAATGGGGACACTGGGGAATATTTGACTTAGCAGAGTCCAGGTGGTAACTACATAGATGGATGAATAGATCACATGAAATTCTGAATATACATTTTTTTCATGGAGTGGCCAGATCCCAGAGGAGATGTTCTGAAAGACAAAACATTTTCATCAGGGTTGAAAATATTGTGAAATTATTAAAAATGCCAAAATTTTCAACAGTTGTCTCAATTAACCAAAGCCATCTGAAATCCGTTTTGAAAACAAGAAAATAAAAACATGTGTAAATAATCTTTCTCATTCGATTTTAGATTTCTAGAACTACTGCTCATTGAGAAGGACTTGGATGTAAAAAAGGAGAGTTTCTAGTTCATTGAGAGCCCTCAGGAAAATAACACAGAAAATACCAGCACAGATATCTACTCTTATGGTATCCTTTTCACAATAAATCTTATGAGCAGCCAATATTTGATGTTGTTTTGGCACTAGTCGATGAATTTAATAAAATGTATTATTTTCATTAGTATTGTTTTTGTTTATAAGTTTAAAATATATTCCTTCTAAAAGATCAAATGAACAGCTTTGTACATGAGTGTGTTAATATGTTTAACACTCATTGGTCATTTTTCCCTCTTGAATCTTAAGGATTTCAGTAGTTTTGATCATCTCCATGAAATGCCAATTTGTTTGGCTATCAAATAGGTAAACATATTTCTTCAGCTTTGGCTATTATCCTTCCCATAATAATGAATGGAAAAGTTACTATATCTATGGAAGGAGCAGTTCCAGCATGATTTATACTAGATATAAAATATAATTAGTAGTCACTAAATAAGCATTATAGAATTTCATGAACATCATAAAGTAAGCTCTTTTTAATTTAATATATCGGAGATTGATTTTGTGTAACCATGGGATCAAAAGTTTGGACCTGAAATAAGTCTTTGAAATAACTATCAGTACTACAGAGGTTATCAAACTTCAAGTCACACCTGCTTTACACAGGTGAGCAGGCATCAGAAAAGAAGATGACGAATTCTTCGGTGCACCAGTGAATTGTATCAGTTAGGTACAACTAATTGTACAATGACTATTAAATATAGAATCCCACTTTTAATACTAAAAACTGTAGCTACATAGAAATCTACCTCAACTCCTTCCTTTAAAATTTTAAGAAATGGAAGTTGGGAAAACCAAGGGACTTATTCTAGGTCACACAACTAGTGAGATGTCAGAATATGAAACCATGGTTTTCCTATGATGGTGACAAACTGGATGGAGCTATAGAGATGAAGATGACATGAGAATAAAGATGATGTTGTGAATGAGATAATAATAATAATAGTAGCCATGCCTGGCACTCTTTCAATAGTTTATCTTATTTAAGCCTTACAACCACCCTATAAGGAGGCTATTATTCTAGTTTAGAAAGAGGAAGGTAAAGCTCAGAGAGAATAAATAACTCACCCTAGGACGTTTAGCTAGTAAATGCTAGGGCTGAAAATCAAATTTGGGTCTGAATCCAAAGTCAATGCTGTTTTAGAATTTTTAGTATTTTTTTAAACAACTATGCGACACATCCCTATCCTACCTGAGGATTCTGTCATAGAATAAGGTTTCCTAATAATTTGAAATGGATTTCTGTCTTATAAGGAAATACTGACTTACAGAGGAGAACATGAAGAAGTATATTTAAGAGTCTTTCATACACTGCCCCCTGCCGCCCCGTTCTGGGCAAATAGTGCAGAGTCAATTCTAAAACTTTCTTACCATATGTATTTTATTATTTGCATATTAATATAATTTCAGAGCATATGATGTACCTAATACCTCTATCTGAGTACCTGACCTGCTCCCATATAATGAGTCAGGTCTTATGGCAAATATAATCTCTACGATAAAAACAGGCCACCTGCTCTTTCATATGAAGTTTTACCTTTCATGAGGCGTGAGACTGAATCCTTTTTCTTAGTGAAGAAACAGTGATGGCATGGATTCATTTACTCTCCTGCAACAGGAGACCTGCATTTGAGAGAAGGTTGGTCAAGCTGAGAGTTTAAATGTGTGCTTCTGAAACCAGAGCTCTGTAATCATGAAAGAAAGTCATATGGCTCTGGGGTCCCTAAGTGTGCTATTTTTGTGGTAACTAGTGCTTTCTTTTTAGATGGTTCCATTTTTCTTTTTGAAACTACAATGACTGGAAAATTAAGTTGTAGAGACATACTTACCAATGTTGCAAATGAAGTGCTGTGAATATGAAATATGTTAGATGACAAATTTAAATCCAAAAATATCTTCACCAAAGGGAGTAATGGACTGAATCTAATAAGATGAAACGTAATAAGAATATACACTGGCAAATGTAATTGCAATTATATTTTTACTGCTTATTGCTGCTATAAGGGAAACCTATTGACAATTTTATGATTTAATCTGAGCAACATACTAATATTTCTTTTAATTCTAAATTTTATAGTGAATTATTTGGTATTTTCTAAATATACAACTATATAACCTTCAAATCCTAATTTTTTATGCCTGCATTCATCTTTTGCACCTTCATTTACTTATAATTTTCATTTATTTTTCATGTTTTATTTTGTATATTCTGGAAGGAACTTCTAGGTCAGTGGTGAAGTATAGCGATAATACAATAAGAATCTGGCTTGTTTTCTAATAAGTAGATTTCTAAAATCAAGTGTTTGTCCTTTGTAAGTTCCCAGTCTTTGTATGGGTCAGGTATGGCATTAAAAACAACAACATATATTCAGAGAGATAGTCTAGAGTTGCGTTAGCCAAAAAGTATAGACCACAGACCAGTGACAGTCTATAAACTTAACATTAATTCCTAAAAACATAAGTACAGAAATTGAGTGCAGATGTTTAGAATTTTGCAGCAATTTGATAGAACAATTTTATGTCTTTTGAATCTAATAATAAAATATGTGGTCTTGCACTTTGTAAATCTTGTTTTTTTTGTCTTATTCTCTTAGTAATTCATTTTTATATTTCACAGAAGTGTCAGTCTGCAATAATGGAAAAAATTAATCGGGTGGTGTTTTGAGAAGTATTGTTGTAGAAGGAAAAGGAATATTGGGTTAGTGGTTGAGCTAGATGAATTCTATCTTTGTTCCCTTTAAGCTTAATATTTTCTGTATATGAATATTCCTACTGGAAAATATGAGTTTGAGACACCCAGTGCTGCATTCTGATCAAATAATCAAAGTTATGAAAATAGAGTTAGAAAGGAAGCATATATATTCAAATTTCAGAATCTTAGGTTATGTTACTCAGCTTTTTTTTTTTTTTTCTATTGGAGTATAATTGTTTTACAATGTTGGTTAGTTTCTGCTGTAAAATGAAGTGGATCAGCTATATGTATACACCTATCCCCTCCCTCTTGGACCTCCCTCCCCCCTACAATCCCACCCATCTAGGTTGCCACAGAGCACCGAGCTGAGCTCCCTGTGCTGTACAGCAGATTCCCACTAGCTAGCTATTTTACACATGGTAGTGTACTTATGTCAAACATAATCTCCCAATTCATCCCACCCTCCCCTTCCCCTCACTGTGTCCACATGTCCGTTCTCTACGTCTATGTCTTTATTCCTGCCCTGCAAATAGGTTCATCTGTACCATTTTTAAGATTCCACATGTATGCGTTACTATACGATATTTGTTTTTCTCTTTCTAATTTACTTCACTCTGTATGACAAACTCTAGGTCCATCCACATCTCTACAAATGACCCAATTTCGTTCCTTTTTATGGCTGAGTAATATTCCATGATATATATAAATACCATGTCTTCTTTATCCAGTCATCTATCGATGGGCATTTAGGTTGTTCCATGTCCTGGCTATTGTAAATAGTGCTGCAAAGAACATTGGGGTACATGTGACTTTTTGAATTATGGTTTTCTCAGGGCATATGCCCAGCAGTGGGATTGCTGGATCATATGGTAGTTCTATTTTTACGTTTTTAAAGAACCTCCATACTCTTCTCCACAGGCTGTATCAATATACATTCCCACAACAATGCAAGAGGGTTCCCTTTTCTCTACACCCTCTCCAACATTTATTGTTTGTAGATTTTTTGATCATGGCCATTCTGACTGGCGTGAGGTGATACCTCATTGTAGTTTTGATTTGCATTTCTCTAATAATTAGTGATGTTGCAACTATATGCCAATAAAATGGACAAGCTGGAAGAAATGGACAAATTCTTGGAAAGGTACAACTTTCCAAGACTGAATCAGGAAGAATTAGAAAATATAAACAGAGGAATCACAAGTAATGAAATTGAAACTGTGATTAAAAATCTTCTAACAAACAAAAGTCCAGGACAGGATGGCTTCACAGGTGAATTCTATCAAACATTTAGAGAAGAGCTAACACCTATCCTTTTCAAACTCTTCCAAAAAATTGCAGAGGGAGGAACACTCCCAAACTCATTCTACGAGGCCACCATCACCCTGATACCAAAACCAGACAAAGATATCACACACACAAAAATAAAATTACAGACCAATGTCACTCATGAACATAGATGCAAAAATACTCAACGACATACTAGCAAACAGGATCCAACAACATTAAAAGGATCATACACCATGATCAGGTGGGATTTATCCCATGTATGCAAGGATTCTTCAGTATATGCAAATGAATCAATGTGTTACACCATATTAACAAATTAAAGAATAAAAACCATATGATCATTTCAAAAGATGAAGAAAAATCTTTTGACAAAATTCAACACCCATTTATGATAAGAACTCTTCAGAAAGTGGGCATAGAGGGAACCTACCTCAACATAATAAAGGCCATATATGACAAGCTCACAGCAAACATTATTCTCAATGGTGAAAAACTGAAAGCATTTCTTCTAAGATCAGGAATAAGACAAGGGTGCCCACTCTTGCCCCTATTATTCAACATAGTTTTGGAAGTCCTAGCCACAACAATCAGACAAGAAAAAGAAATAAAAGGAATACAAATTGGAAATGAAGAAGTGAAACTGTCACAGTTTGCAGATGACATGGTACTATACATAGAAAATCCTAAAGATGCCACCGGAAAACTATTAGAACTAATCAATGAATTTGGGAAAGTTGCAGGATGCAAAATTAATGCAAAAAATCTCTTGCATTCCTATACACTAACAATGAAAGATCAGAAAGAGAAATTAAGGAAACAGTCCCATTTACAATTGCAACAAAAAGAATAAAATACCTAGGAATAAACCTACCGAAGGAGGCAAAAGACCTGTACTCAGAAAACTATAAAACACTGGGGAAAGAAATCAAAGATGACACAAACAGATGGAGAGATATACCATGCTCAGCTTTTTTTTTTAAGTTTCTTTGCAAGCCTTTTGTTGAGCTATTTTGCCAGTCCATCTCCCAAATCCACAACACACAGATGGAATATAAATATTAAGATAGACTTATTGAGGGCTGTATTTAAGGAATTGTGGTTTACTAAATGTATACATTAGGTTGATTCTTATTTCCAGGAATCTTGTTTATTTGAACGCTCTTCGGGAGATATGAGAGACAGGAGAGAAGTGACAGTTTCATTTAGTATTTAGCCTGCATCCATAATTGTCAAATAGGTAACAAAGAAGTATATATATTTTTTATTTTATATATATATATACATATATATATAAAACCACTTATTTCTATCCTTTGAATTCATGGTGTATGTAATGAATGACATTTACACATGAGACATTTGATGATGGATATCTATGGGTAGAGCCCACAATGTGCCTAATTTCTAGTGTGCCATTTACAACTTCCCCTCCTGCTCTTTCACTCCAAGAAGTACACTGGATTTCAAGAGGATATGAAATATATTCCTTTTTAGATTAGCTTTAAGTACATCATCTTTCTAGCTTTAAATCTTTGTAATTTTGTCATTGATTATTTTAAAATGCATTATTTCATAATTTTGTCAGAGACTGTTTTTCATCTCACAAATTACTCTGATGGACCAGTGTGTCACAATCCTACAGTTGTGACCTGCTATTAAATAAAAGAGCACATACACAGATACACAAGTTTGGTGTACACATATATAAAAAACAGATTTTTAATAAAAGATTATAGGATAGATAATGATCTTAGAGTTTACCTAGATCAACTTCCTTATGTGACAAATGAAAAAAATCAAGTACCTATCAACAGAGATGAAATTATTTGCCTGAAGTCATTCATTCTGTAGCCTACGTAAAACAGCCTATGTCACTTCTCAACTTCCTAATTTCCAGAAGTCACACACACACATTCACGCACATTTCATTAATTGTTTCTAGAAATTCAATATATACACATTGGTTTTTCAAGTCAAGTTTTAAAGTGCAGCATTAGAAATCTTGTTGTTTAAAAATTTTAAACAATTATTTGGAAGAAACATAATAATTTAAAATTGTTATATTGATATTTTCAGGAAGTATAAAGGATATTTATAGTATATAACTTTGCTAATCAATATGGAAGCTAATACGTATATGTGGCCATTGGATGCTTGACCCAAGGCTGTGCAATTTGGGATGTGTTTTAAAGATGAAATATATTCCAGAGATGAAAGTTCTAATATGAAAAAATAATTTATAATATCTCATTGATACTTTTTATATTGGGTTGTGGTGATAGCATTTTGGATATATTTGTCTAAATAATACATATTATTAGAATTAGTTGTGCCTGTTCCTTTTTATCTTACTAAATGTTACTGCTAAACAACTTAAAATTGCATACGTGTCTCCCATATTTCCATCAAAGAACACTGGTTTAGAACCTATTCTTCTTCTCTGTCTGTAAATCATGCCCATTCTGCTAATAATGCCCAGCAGAGACTTTATCTAAGAAGATGAAAATAAGTCACAGAAAAAAAGTTTAAGTCTGAGATTGGGAAATTTCCTTCACAGTGAATTTTAGATGAGTATCAAACCCTGATCCACTATGGCTTTCTAAATACCCACACCCATGAAGTGAGTTTTAAACAGTTTTAATGGAAGTCAAAATGTCAAAAGAATGTTAATGATTGGTGCTATATGTTAACATTTTGCAAGGGTAATACATATGTCAAGCTCTTGTGAATCCTTCACATGCTCATGTTGAATTCCCTGTGCTCACAATTTTAACCATAACAGACTTCCTTGAAAAATGCTCAGAATACTGGTGTGTCAGTTTCTGCTTTATAACAAAGTGAATCAGCTATACATATACATACATCCCCATATCTCCTCCCTCTTGCGTCTCCCTCCCACCCTACCTATCCCAACCCTCTAGGTGGTCACAAAGCACCGAGCAGATCTCCCTGTGCTATGTGGCTGCTTCCCACTAGCTATGTTTTACATTTGGTAGTGTATATATGTCCATGCCACTCTCTCACTTCGTCCCAGCTTACCCTTCCCCCTCCCTGTGTCCTCAAGTCCATTCTCTATGTCTGCATCTTTATTCCTGTTGTAAAACAATTGTACTCCAAAAAAGATGTTAAAAAAATGCTCAAAGTAAATACATTTGTATGATATTAATGTTTATCATTGTAGATATTATTACCTTTTTTTTTCCATGTGATAAGTCATTCTCCTTCCAAATGTTCTGCCTCATCTTAGTTCATTTGGTAGTTGTATTTAAATCCAATCTAAGTTTCTGTTTTGTTACTTTTAATGATTGGGGTAAAGTTTTATGTAAGTAATAAGTGTACCAAATCAAAAAATCTTTTTCTTTCAATATGTTGTGCAATAAGTGAAAATAAGTAGTAGGGAAAGAGAAGAACAAGATTCCAACCTTCATTTTTACAACCTTGTCTTTTGATTTATGAGTGGCCTTCAGAGATAACCTGAAATGGTAGTAGGTGTCCCCAAGGCCCTTCCAATTCCATCCATTATATTGAGATCCCACTTGTGAGATTTCTTAATGGAACATAACAGTTCTATGTTCTTTTGATTTGTGGTAGTAACCGTTATATCTCCAGTGCCTAGAACAGAGTCTGACATACCACAAAGTGTTTGTAAATGTCAAAAAGCAAGTATACTATATCAGTTCTAGATGATTAACCTGTTATTTTTGATATTTTAAATTTATATTTTAATAATTTAAAATCTATATTTACATATTTTATGACTATATATTTTTAATTATATACATTTGATTATAATTTTAATATTAATATTTATTTTAAAATTTGAATTTAAAATTTAATTATTTTATTTTAGTGACAAAGAACTGCTTCAGTCTACGTAACCTGTAGATGAAGGGCAGGAAGACAGCTGCACCAGATATGCATGCTTGGGGGCCTCTGATTGGGTCTATTTCAAAACCTCATCTAATTCTTACCTGGTAATTAAGAGAATGGATCATATCCCAAATATTTGAATCGTTTCTCTCTCCTAACAGAGAATTATGAGATTCAATTTTTTCCGTTTATGCATTTACCAGAAAGCAAAAGTAACATTATAAATATTCATCTTATGCTTAGAAATTATTACTTAGAATCCAACAAAAAGTCTCTGTGAATGAGATAAAGTTTCAGATGCAAGCTTGCTGAGTCATGCCTTTCTCCTGCCTTTCTGTCACTGCTGCCCATTGCCGAGAATGTGATATCTGCCCTCTGGAGAACTGCCAGGAAACAGAATCAGTGTTTGAGGCTCTGTGACTTGAAGATACTGTTTGTGGCAGTATTGGTGATTCCAGCCTGTTTCTTTTGGTGTCACACAGGACATTGTAATTCATGTCTCAACAGCCATTTCATTGCAGCAGAGAAATTGACATCTACCATCATAATTTCATCTTTCATCTTTTTTTTTCAACCGTCTTTTGTAGATTGTGTCAAGGGTTGGGAATACTAGCAAAAGAAATGTTTTGTTCTTGGGAGCCATGGGAAATTAGTCATGTAGCTAAGGAAAAAAATGTAAATCAAATTGTTATTGGTGACCAGCCTACAAACCAAGGCAGCCTTGTCTTAGCTTGAGCTGCCATAACAAAATGCCATACAGCGGGTGACTTAAACAACAGAAATTGATGGTCTCACAGTCCTAGAGGCTAGAAGTCTAAAATCAAGGTGCCAGTATGGTTGATTTCTAGTGAGAGCCCTCTTCCTGGCTTGCAGACTGCCGCGATCTATTTGTGCCCTTACGTGGCTAGAGAGAGCGAGCTCTGGTGTCTCTTTTTTTTTTTTTTCCACATGAGATACTTTTTTTTTTAATTAAAAATAATTTTTTTAGAGCAGGTCCTTGTTGGTTATCTATTTTAAATATAGCAGTGTGTACATATCAATTCCAAACTCCCTATCTATTCCTCCCCTCCACCCTTCCCCACTGGTAACCACAAGTTCATACTTTAAGTCTCTGAGTCTGTTTCTGTTTAGTAAATAAGTTCATTTGTATCATTTTTTTTAAGATTCCTCATATAAGCTATATCATATGATATTTGTCTTTGTCTGACTTACTTCACTTAGTATGATAATCTCCAGGTCCATCCATGTTTCTGCAAATGGCATTATTTCATTCTTTTTAATGGCTGGGTAATATTCCATTATATATATGTACTCTTATAAGGGCACTAATCTCACCATGAGGTACTGGCCCTCATAACCTTATCTGAACATAAGTACCTCCGAAAGCCCTGATTTCCAAAAACTATCA
This sequence comes from Physeter macrocephalus, assembly GCF_002837175.3. Lineage (NCBI taxonomy): Eukaryota > Metazoa > Chordata > Mammalia > Artiodactyla > Physeteridae > Physeter > Physeter macrocephalus. The sequence continues at coordinate 92,109,753 of NC_041229.1, read as the reverse complement.
CATTGGGGGGTTAGGGCTTCATTATATGAATTTCAAGGTAACATAATTCAGTGCAGTGCAAGACTCATATTGTGGATGTAAACATGAAGAGTGAAGGGAGACTTCTATGTCAGTCAGCTCTGAACCCTGCCCAGGTATGATCTCCTTCATGTGTGAGCTATTATATCTCCCTTTTATTTTATACCAATTTAATTTGGGTTTTTTTGATGTTTGGTAAAGTGCTTACTAACTGAAGAACTCAGTGTATAATCTCTGCAGCAATAGAGGGCTATCATTCAGCGTTGGTCCTGGCCACTTAATCTTTGTTCATTGTGAGCAATTTCTCTTCCAAGAAAACTTAGAACAGTGTTAGGAGTGGGGGAGTCCACCATTGGCTGGATTTTGGATGTCAGAGACAGTCAGGAGTTGAGTGTTTCCACTGTAACTTTTTCAGCGTCTAAAGCAGGTACAGGGACACCATGAGATACAGTCGGGATTATATAGATCAACAAAGCATTGCAGAGTTGGGGAAAAACTCTACATAACTGCCCTTATTAACATTTTTGACACTCTATCTCAAATCTTATGAGGGAGTATTGATTCACAGTCAACTCCATATTGGATGCATTTTTATATTTTATTTTCCATGAAAAGCCACTTTCAGTCTTAGCTAAAGCATCCGTGCCATTTCCCTCTTAATGTTCCAGTCACACTGTACTTCTGAACAGCCCATGCTTGTTTCTATACCTTAAGGCCCCTAATTATGCAATTTATTCTGCTGCTTGTCTTGCTGGCAAACACCTACTCATCCTTCAAGACCCTGCTCCATTATTACCTCTTCTGTTGAGTCTTCTATGAATTGATCTTGATGCCACACATTTCCAGAGGCAATATTACTTGATTTTCAGTGTTTCTGAAGGTATTTGTGGGTACCTCTAAAAGCATCTTTCTGTGTCTATATTATTAATCTGTATGTCTCTTTGTAATATACAGTGATATTCTGAGCAGAGCGATTACACCATCTTTATTTCTATAGCCCAGCACCCAGCACCGTGGTTGATAAATCTTGGGCTTAGCCTTAATATATGCTTCTTGATTATGTGGAGAACGATTAATGACTTGATGAATGAATAACAGCGGTAACCAGAATAGAGTCTTTTATTTTCCTCTTTCTATAGTACAGATCTTAATTTGGACAAGATTGATCAAATGGCCTTAGTTTTAGCAAAATGAATATTCTTTGAATTTTTTACCTAATTTTCCAAATATTCCAAAATGATCGGTATTAAATATCATTCAATAAAATAATTTAAGCAGCTTTTAGCTATATTCAGGGTTGAATCTGTAGCAATAGTTTTTGAGTTACTACATTGCCAAAGAAACTGCTAGTATTCCTAAGCAATTCTGTGACCATATGTTGCTCTGCAAAAACATTCCAGATTGTTTCTGCTTTCCATTTCCAGAGGCTAAAAACCTTTCCATCTCTGAGACAAGAATAAGACTTCATCCAACATTTCAGCTTGCTTTATGGTTGTCTGTCCATACTGCTTAACGATATGAGTTAATGATCTGGAGGAGTTTTCAAAACTATCTTTTTATTTTCCCACTCCCAATATCACAAACAGTAATGCCTAAATACGTTCTGTTTATTCTACTGCTTTTTATTTCATTTCCCATTAAAACAATATTTGCATCAAAGCAGAATTCAGGTATCTTGTTTATGATGACATAATCATTTCCATAGAAACCAATTATGATGTAAACAGGACTGAGACTTCAGTAGGAGGATGAACAGCAGGAAGTGTTGAATTCCAACCAAGATTTTTATTTGTGCATTATTAAATTTAGAAACCAGGATACAACGAGAAGAAATCAGCAAATGTGTTGAGTAAAAAATGACTTACATGCTAGGAAATAAATAGTTTTAATAATTGCTCTAGTATAGTTTTGTAAGTATTTAGATTTATGATTTAGGTAGTTTTGATGGCAGACAGTATTGGAAATTAGAATGGGGGCTTTGTCACCCTAAGACCTTTAGTAGTATTTCAGAAGCACAGTTTGAAGACCAGTTGTCTAGTCCAAACCATTCATTTTATAGATGAAGAAATGAAACCCTGTAGGGTATAGTTAACTTGCTGTAGGCTAGACAAGTAGGCAGTGGCAGACCCAGAACAAGAACTAAGCTTTTTAGGGGTTTTTTTTTTTTTCCTATTAGTTTTCTGAGTTAAAATTTGGCAATATGTATTTGCATAAAGGTTTTCCATATCCAAACCACTAATGCTAAAAACCTGAATGTTTCCATTAGTGTATAAAGGTAGAAAATGTAAATTTGAGATTAAAGCACATTTCAAAACTTTATATTGTTTAAATCTGTATAAAGTATTTGTTCCTATAACATGTTGATGTATGTTTCCATTCGTCCAAAGTTTTTCAATATTTTTGACAATAGCAAATTAAAACATATCCTTATAGAAATCAGGAAAATATTTAAGATAGTCTTTTGCATTATAGTTACATAATCTTAAAGTAAATTCACTTCTTATTTTCACTCTACTGGGAAAAATCGAATTTAAAAGGCATACTTCAAATAGTCAAATCAAGAAAATTATGCAAAATATATATATATGGTTGGGTTGTGTGTGTGTATAATACATACATTTATATAACATATATTTTGTATGTTTTTTAGAATAGGTGTGTGTGTATGTGTATACAGACAAAATAAAAATCAGTACATCTCAAAACTTGTTCAAGCATAATTTTGGCTATATGCAATTTTTGTCTTAGGCACTGCTTTTAGAAACATTTATCAATCAATAAGATTATGTGAATCTACTTTATTGATGGACTGCTAAATTTTTCCGGATCTAACAAGGGACGGTAATTTTTGTTTGTTTGTTTGTTTTTTGCCGTACGCGGGCCTCTCACTGTTGTGGCCCCTCCCGTTGCGGAGCACAGGCTCTGGACGCGCAGGCTCAGCGGCCATGGCTCACGGGCCTAGCCGCTCCGCGGCACGTGGGATCTTCCCGGACCGGGGCACGAACCCGTGTCCCCTGTATCGGCAGGCGGACTCCCAACCACTGCGCCACCAGGGAAGCCCGACGGTAATGTTTTTTATCTTTGAGGAGCACCAATACAGCTCACCTGTAAAAGGTCATGCCTCTTCATCGGCAAAATGATATATTTTACCTTACTTAATCCTTCACGTATGGTACTTACTTTATTCACTTGATAAATGAAATATATGAAAACCTATACAGTATGCCCTCTGGAACTGGGACAATTAATAATTTGATATTTAACTGCATGTACACACACACATTTCATTGTACCAAAAAAAAAATAAAAAGAAAAAAAAATTAAGTAGTTAATTTTTCTAGTTTAAAACATCCTCAGATTACTTATCAGCCTTCTTTACTGTGGGAATTATCTATTACTCCTCTCTGGGGAACCATAAAGTGGAATTTACATGTTACTTCATATTTATAACTGTATTATGCAGATTTTAGTATTACTAGGCTTTAGTTAATCTTAAGGAGTCAGTACATGTCTGCCTAGAAGATGATTATAAAGATTTTTGTCTTCACTTCTAGCTTTGGGTTCAAGAATAACTTTCCTTTTCATCTTTCCCTTCTAGTTTTCTGACTATTTAACAGATATACCTTGTCTGATTTTCACAGATGTGTGTAATAATGGACCACAGTACCCATCTGGGAACTCTGCACTTGATATTCTCTTGGCGGCCAAGGCCTTTGGCTTCCTTAGGGAATATGAATCAGTACAGCCCACTGTTTTGCAATCCAGGATGAAAAAAAAAATGCATTCATTAGCCTAGAATGGATTTAAGCAAATAGGTTCAGCCACCCGTCTCCTAGACATGCTCAATTGAATATTCAAATTGCAGCAGCCGCTAAAAACTTGGCTAAATACTTGTATCATAGTAGAACTGAGTTTTTGTGGGGTTTGGGTAAGTCTAAGCTTTTGACATTTTGCTTTTAAATTAATCAAGAGATACTACCTTTATTGCATATTGTGTTATTCATGAATTATTTCTGAATGATCAAGTTATCTGAAGATGCTACATAGATTTTTAGTAAAATACAGTTTTTAGGGTCTTCTAAAGAGAGTATCATCTCACAAATCTCATAAAAGTTTTTGTTTCTGTTGTTAGTATTGTTGTTTTGTTTTTAATAAGGATTAAAAATTAGGGATTTTAATCTTCTGGAAACTCTCATTCTTTGCTCATATGGGAATATTTTGCTTATTAAATTGAAATCCCCCAAGTTCAAATGTTTTCCTGAACCCTAGCCAGCCCATTACACTATTTGAGAATATATGGGAACATTTAAAATATCAGGACAACTGGAATGTCCTGTTTTGTCTCCATGCTTCCAATTGATATGTATGCCAGTCAAATGGTTAATAATCATCTCAAAAATAGAATTCACTGGAAATAAGCTTGCTATGGAGAGTTCTAGCCTTCCTAATGTCTCATTTCAGTTGGCTAGCTCAATGTCATTTGACTTCCAATGATATATTTTCAATATATTAAGAGTAAAAGACCTGATTTTTCTGTGTGGATGTGAGTAATATTTTGCAGTTTTTAAAGAGGGGATGTCTGGCACATACCCTTGGGCAGAATCTCCCTTATTGGGACTGTGTGTTTCTGCTTATTCTCCTCCTGCCTCAAAAGTAGCTGCAGCTTATCAGAACTCTGTTCACAGCAGTTGGTGAAATCTTTTTGGAATCCTTCAGGCTGTATAAATGTCAAATGTTGTGTTATTGCCCTTATTAATGGGACTTTGGGTAGAGAGGGAGGAGGAAGGAAGAGCTTGACTGTATTAACATGCATTGACTACGTACTGACTGCAAAGAAGAATTGTATCTGCAGGAAGAAAGTTCCATTTCCATGATTTAATAAGCAATTGAGAGACAGCAATCTGGCTACATAGAAAGGAATGATTTGCTCTTTAACAAGCAGTTAGTTCTACCTGGGAGGGAAAATAACTGTCTCTCTCCCCTGTATAAATCTCCTCCTGGTTTTGTGCCTTGTGAACTATGTAAGCATGTGCCACACAGAAAGAAATCTTCATAAGCCCAGCAGTTTTCTGATTTAATCATCCTGTACCCATTGAATATATGTGAGGCCCAAAGAATAAAAGGTAATATGAAAGAGATACATGAAGTGAAAGAAAAAAGGTACAGTTTCAAAATTTTTTTCTTGAAAAAAATTTTATATATTTTTATGTACATATATATGTACACACACACACACACACAAAATGCCTTCTTATATTCCAGGAATCTTTAACCATTCCTGGCTCCCTGGCATCCATCCAACATGTGTCAACACTAAGTGGACTCTAGCAGACTCTTTAATGGGGACACAACATGTTTTTTGTCAGGAGGGGAAAGGAAACACTCCCCTGTATTAGTCTACTATTCTTTAAAGGAAATGGAAGTGGGAAAAATGAAAGCCAGGTCAGAGCCATCTATGTGTTGTGACATACGCTTCAGCTTTTGTGCAGTTTCAGATGATTATACATTACACTGTATAGCTCTTAATTATTTAAGTCATTTAAAGTGACTTTTTCCATTTTGTTACAGCTAATATATGATTGAGTCCTTGCTCTGAATGCCAAGTTCTTTTGTTTCCAAGAGAGTGGAGTGAGTTTAGATGTCAACTTGAGATGGCAGAATGTAATTTGACAGGGAGAAGGGAACTAGGCATACATCAATCATCCATATCTTGGTGGCTTGGTATAGTGACAGATATTCCTTTTTTTTTTTTTTTCTGAATGGTATTTGATTTTATTTATTTGCCAGTTTGGCCAACCACAGACTCAGTAATTCTAAAGAAATTCTAAAGAAACTGACTTTGAGAAGTCTTCTTTAAGAGGTGAGATGATGGAGTATTCTTTTGTGATCATATAATATTAATCATCCATATCTCAGTGTCTTTAGCATAAGAAGAACCATCCTTTTTATAAACTGAGGTTCCAATCTGAGCATTTCAGGAAACTACTGGGCAGACTTGAGTAATTTATTTAACTTCTCTAAGTCTCATTTTCTCTCTATGTAAAGAGGAAGTTTTAACATCTAGCTTAGCGTTGTTGTTAAGTCAACTAATGTATGTGGAAGCATCTACATAATGTCTAGTCTTTAGCAGGTACCCAATAAATATCAGTTCTCTTTTCTTTCAGCCTGAAATGTCATTATGGGCTCTGTAACACCCACTTAAAAACAAGGACCCATTAGCTGTTACAGAGCAGTGACCTGACAGAGCAGTACAGCAGAAGTAATGGCAGCATTTTATATTAGTCATGTGTTGTGAAAGAGCAGACTTATCTTTACCAGTTCCTTCTGTGGCCTAGAGTATTATACTAGTGACAGTTGAGTACATAGACACCATTAACCAGAAATAGTGACTACAATTCATGTTCTGACTGGTGGCAATTTACTCTGGGTCTCCACCCATGGCAACATGTTGACATTTCTAATAATGTAACACTTAGACTTGCAGGTCTGCTTAGAAATATGTATTGGATACTTGGATTAAGAAGACTATTAGCATCATGAATAACATCTCTAACATTCATGAATTTAGATGAGTACTAATAGAATGGTTAGAAAAACAAAGCCTAGTTAGAGTGAATATTTAAACTTGGAGATTTTTAGTAGTAAAAAAGATAAATTTAGAGATTCGGAATGATGGATTTTTGTAAGCTGCCTTATCTTGCTACCTAGTTTATATATGAAGCAAACTCTATTAGGAACTAATCAAGGGGTGTTTCTACTTTATTTTTAATTTTTTAACTTTTCATTTTAATCTACTTTATTTTTAATTTTTACTTTGATATAAAAACTACACATTTTTAAGAGCTTCAGGGTGATATAATGCCATAAAATTCACAAATTGAAAATATACAATTCTGTGATTTTTAAATAAATTTATAGAGTTGTACAACCATTGCTACAATCCAGGTTTTTAAAATTTCAATCAGTCCAAAATTTCCCTCATGGCTTTTTCGGTTATTTCCCACTCCCACCCTCAGCCCTGGACAAACACTGATCTGTTTTGTGTCTGTAAATTTGCCTTTTTTGTGTAGTTCGTATAAGTGGAATCATACAGTGTGTAGTCTTTTGCATCAGGCTTCTTTTACTTAGTAGAATATTTTTGAAAGTCATCCCTGTTGTAGCATCCATCAGTAGCCCATTCTTTTACTGATGAAAAGTATTTTATTTTGTGGTTATGCCACATTTTGTTTATCAATTTTTCAAGTGATGGGCTTCAGACTGTTTCTAGTTTGGGCTATTTTGAATGTTGTTGCTATGAATATTGGGTACATGTGTATGAACACATTATTTTCATTTGGTGGATAGATTTTTAAGAGTGGAGTTGCTAGATCATATACGAACTTTATATTAAACATTACAACTGCCAAACTGTTCTCTAAAGTAGCTGTACCATTTTACATTCCTTCCAGCAATGTATGAGCATTTCGATTTCTCCATATCATTATCAACACGATATTATCTGCCTTTTTTCAGAAGCTGTGCTGTGGTATCTTCTTGTGGTTTTAACTCATATCTCCCTCGTGACTAAAGATGTTGATTGTCTTCTTTAATGTGTCAATTAGCTATTTATATATCTTCTTTAGTAAAAGGTCTATTCAAATCCTTTGTTACTTTTTAAATTGCTTGTTCATTTTCTTATTTTTGAGTTATAACTATTCTTTGTTCAAATTCTTTATCAGTTACATGATTATAAAGCTATATTTCCCCACTGTGTTGCTTACCTTTTCATTTTCTGATTGGTGTCTTCTGAAGCACAAACATTTTAAATTTTGATGAAATCCATTTATCATGTTCTTTTCTCTTATTGATTGGGCTTTTGGTGTTGTATGAAGGAACACTTGCCAAACCCAAGGTAATGAAGAATTTCTCTAAGTTTTATTCTAGTACTTTTAATAGTTTTAGTTCTTATATTTAGGTTTATGATTTTTGTTAATTTCTATATATAGTGAGGTAAAGGTCTAAGTTTGTTTGTCATGTGGACATACAATTATCCCAAAACTATCTGTTAAAAAGACTAAGATTTCCCCATTGAATGGTCTTGGCACATTTGTCAAAAATTAATTGACTGTAAATATTAAGGTTTTCTTTTGAACTCTCAATTCTGTAACAATTGATTTTTATGCCTATCCTAGCAACGCCCTACCTTATTATTGTGGCTTTGTATTAAGTATTGAAATCTGATAGTATAAGCCCTCCAACTTTGTTCTTTTTCAAAATTGTTTAGCTAGTCTAGGTCTTTTACATTTTTAAATAACTTGTGGAAGCAGTTTGTCAGTTCCTTAAAAAAACTTATTAGGATTTTGATAGGGATTGCACTGAATTTGTAGATCAATTTTGGGAGAATTGTCCTTTTAAAATTATTGAGTATTTCAATTCATGAACATGGAATATTTCTTCATTTATTTAAGATCTTGTCTAATTTAGCTCAGCAACGTTTTATAGTTTTCGTTGTACAAGTCTTGCGCTTCTTTTGTTAGATTTCTTCCCAAGTAGTTTGTTCTTTTAAGTATATTGTGAGTGTTATAGTTGTCTTAATTTCATTTTACAGTTTTTTTGTTGCTAGTGTGTAGAAGTACAATTGATCTTGTATTTTGATCTTTGTTTTTGTATATTGATCTTGTATTTTGCAAAGTTGCTTTACTTGTTTGTTAGTTCTAATGGATTTGTGTGTGTGTGTGTGTGTGTGTGTGTGTGTGTGTGTGTGTGTATTCCTTGGGATTTCCTATGTACATAATCATTTTGTCTGTAAATAAAAGTAGTGGTACTTCTTTTTCTATCAGAATGTCTTTTATTTATGTACTTTCTCTGATTGTGTTAGAGCATTGGACATCTGCTTCATTTTAGAACCTCTTTGTAAGTTTTATACAAAGTGAATCATCAGTCTTTCCTAAAACTGAATATTTCTATGTATTGGTCAGGAATATTTCCTGTTCCACCTTGTATTCTTTTTCAGTAATTAAAGTAAGATGGTTATCCCTGTTGAATAACTCTTCAGTGACTTGACATGCCATGAAAATGATTGAAGGTGACTTTTTTAGTTAACCAGGGATTGATCAAAGAATGATAAATTCACCTCTGTTAGAAATTATGAATCTACTTTCCCAATCTAGTTTGTAACCTATTGATTCAGATCTGTCTTTGGCAACTGATAATTGCTATACATTTTAAAGTCATCATTCCAAACATGTAATCTCAATAGAAAATATAGACTCAAAAGGGAGAGGGTATAGAATATTGGTGTTAAAAATGTTAATTAAAAAAATGTTCTTGAATTCATTTTTAGAAGTAAATCACTTCTGGATTTTTTCCCCCCTTCTCATAGAACTTGACTGAGAATAGGAAAAAGAAGTTAAGCTACTTCTTCTTAGTAATAATGGTAGTAATGATGATAATGCTTAATGCTGTTAAGCATCTGACAGCTATAAAAAAAATAAAACTAAACTGTTGTATACCTGAGCTTATTTGAATAATCAGTAATTTGTTGTAGCAAGCTATATCAAGTAAACTTTATTGAGCACCTACTCACACATTGAGTCAGGCAGTGTGTATATAAAGGTGGAAAGAAAAGCCCTTAACATCCAGGAACCTGTAATCCTTTGGGAGAGAAGAACACTAAATTATAGCTCAGTGAGTTGAATGCCATGAGAGACATTTTCAGAGATGTTATAGTTATAGCAGAGGGAGATCATCTTAATTTTGGCTTCTTAAGAAAGATGGTGCCTGGATATAACCCTCACATGTAGGATGGGTTAAAAAAGTGAAATAATGAGAGAAGTAACTTCTATTTTGTACTTCCTGTAAGTTAGGCATTGATTAAGTCACTTTATGGAGATATTTTCATAGCTTTAACAAAAAACAAATAAATAAAACCAAATTCTGAGGCCCATGTGGCATAATTAACTTGGCTGAGTTTCTGACATGATCACATGTGTGTACAAAGATGTGCAGTGTGCCATCAGGGGGGCATAGAAGAAAAGACTGGTGCTAATTACAAGGACATTATATAGGATATTTACTATGTTATAATGATGGTAAGGAAAGTTGAAGGCCAGACCTGAGACATTGGCAGTGGGACTAGAGAGGGTGCAGTTCCAAGCATATTAGAGTTAGCAATGATAAAAGCTGGAAAGTTAAACTGAATCTGCAATATAAAATAAAGATAAGGGTCAACAAGGATTCCCACGTTTCTGACTTGGACAAATTAGTGGATGATGCTCGTCATTCATTAAGTAAAGAGTTCAGAAGGAGCAGAATTTGGGTGGGGGTCGGATGATATCAGAGACCAGAAAGTGGATTTCCTCAATAAAATGCTTAATGTCTTATTACATGCAATTCTTGCATCAAAATGTAGTTCAACTAAGACAAGTAGATTGAGTCCTGCCAAAATAACCCTAAAGCAATATATCATATCTATCAGGGTCATTGAGATCCAGGTATCCTTATGCGTTAGAAGGATCTGAAAAATTACTCTCAGCTTTCTTTTATAAAGAACCAGTCCTTGGAGAATCATAGTCTCAAAAACTTTTTTTTTTCTTTTTTCATTACTGTGAAAAAGAGTCATTGAGGAGAGGGATATTTCAGATAGATGTCACCTGGATTTCCCTTCAGTTAGATAAATATTGTGTCAGTTTTCTGCCTAGTACAGATGCTCTGGCAAGCAAGTGTTCTGAATGAGGGAAAGGCTTGATCAGGTCGGCTATTCTAGCTCTCAATCTTCATTTATTATACTGCTACAATTTATCTTAGAACAGAGACAGCTGTCATTATACTAGTCGTGGATCAAACTAACTGTTGTAGACAAGGTTCAGAGGAAAAAAGAAACAGCAGTCTCTCAGCTTCTGCATTGTGGTGCATCCAGTACTACCAGCCTTTTCTTACAGATGTTATCGTGAAGGAACCATGAGTATTCCACCGATACATGGAGAGTCGTTTAAAGACCTTCACAATCAAATCTGGATGTCATATATTTTGCAAGTGTGATGATGAAAAAATATCAGACTGCCTTATGGAAACTAGTTCTGTTGGATTTCTCAACTTTAAAGTCATTTCAAGGCTGCTTTCTAAGCCTAGAAATCCTCCAAGTATTTGCATCTCACTGGTCCCCTAGAACTTACCTTAACGATGGAAATTTTCCATCAATCAATATTGTCCATGTAGTGCTATCCTATCCATGAGTATGATGCTAACAATGGTGACGCTTCATGAAAGTGGCTGAAAAACATAGTAATTGTATTAACATAGGCATTATAGGTGATTCAGAATATGGATCCATTGGCTGCCATTCTGAACTCTTGCCTTGCGTGCAACATAACCCCCACCCCTCACATGAAATAAAAAAGGCAAGGAAACTTCAGACAGAGTAGTTTGTAAAGAGCCTCCTAATATCTGCTATGAATCTGTGATAGTATAGGACATCTGGCTTAGGGTTTTACATTTGCCCTTGGGTAACTTCTACTGTGTTTGCTGCTCTCAGCTCTCAATGGAAAGCTGAGAGTGAAATCCAGGCAACCTGTCCACACACAGATGCAGAATGATTGTAATATTCTCGCTTTCACATTCCAGTTTATCCTAGTTGCCTAAAGATAAGGACCTGCCATTTGCATCCCCAAAAGGAGCAGATGATAGTCAATATGTGTGATACTTTTAAAGTCACAGCAAGCCTCAACTTTTATCACTTTGAGCTTTACTTACTACTTCACCAGATGGACCCAAGTCTCTCATCTTGTCCAAGTGGGTGGTGACTCCTTTCTCTTTGTGTTGGGAGGTCAAAAAGGGGTCCTCTTTGGTTTTTACTTTCACTTTTATTCATTTTGCATTAAACCATTTTGATTACTTGTGTGGAAAGCAGCCTATATTCTAACAAGCAAGATATTTAATTATTAGTTTCTCTGCTGGGAAGTAAAAATGTAGGTCATTTCTCTATTGAACACACATAATCAAATAGTGCTGATAAAAGTCTTGCTTTTATAACAAGCTCCTTTTCTTGATGTTTATCTGACAACCATTTGGACTAGAGTTAAAGAGGATGGTACAGGTCAACCAGTGCACTTAGCTAATGGCATTCCCACTGAAGTTGACAGAATGGGAGCAACAGGAGTCAATTTTAATGAGACTGGCCCTCCTTGGGAAGGCCATGGGCCATAAATTATCAGCTCTGGGAAGAAGAGGCAAAAAGGAAGCCAGAAAGGAAATGAAAGAATTATGGGTGACATAAGAAGATAGTCTCCAATGAAGAGCAATCAGGGCTCTTCTGGAAAAACATCTAAGAACTATAAAGACAAGAATTACTGACACTCAAAGATGATCAGAACTGAGTATATATCAGGTCTGATTAGGAAATTAGGACCCGAGGGGAGACTATATAGTGTAACAGAAGAAAGAAGGAGTTGTGCTATGGATTCCAACATTCACTAGGGTGACCTGACCAGTTAGATCATATCCTGACATGCAGCTAACCATCCAAGGTGACCAAACTTTACCCTGCATGAAATGATGAAGCCTCAGATCTTGAGGAAATACTTTGGGAAATTTTATGGAATTTTAAAATTCAAATAATGTATTTCAAGAAGTTTGCATGAAAAAATGAAGAAATGCTCTCTCTCTCTCTCTATATGTATATATATATATGTATGTTATATTAAATATATGTTATATATATAATGTACTATATATATTCCTTCACCCCCTTCAGAATCTAGGGTCTTCTTCTATTCTTTCTGTTTCCTTTCCCACTTCATTTTCTTCTCTTTTTTCAACGCAAACATTTTGCAGAGAACAGGCTCCACAGATGTGTTGCAAACAAATAGGTAATTGAAAGTTTCTCTTGCCCTTTGGTGCCTTAATCTTCAATTATCCTAACGTTGGCGATTACAGTTTCCCATTATCTACAGAAACTTCTTTTATGATGAGTGAAAATTAAACTGCGTGCTGGGATGTTTGCCTTCAGAGTCTTATTCTTATATAATGCCTTATCACCTACATATTTTTGTGCCTTAGATTATAGAGCACAGGTATTTATTTTCTTTCCCCATTTGGATGCTCTGAAATCAGCTTTTTGAAAGCACTAAGAATCTTATAACACTTTAACAGAGAGAACCAAAAGTAATGGTTATATTGAAGGCTAAGTTTCTTTGCTGAAGCCTAGTTCACAAGATGTCATTATCATCATTTTATTATTAGTAGTACTACTGCTGTTATTTATTAAGCACTTATAATATATTGATGTGTTCCAAAAATTTATATAACTATATCTATTCTATAAATGAAAAGACTTTGAGTCAGAGTTTAAGTCAGAGGCCTAAATCACATAACTAGTAAAGTTTATGAAACCAGGAAAAAAACCTTGTTATATGTGATTCAAAAACCCATGCACTTGCCATTACATTATTTTGCTACAAATTGGGATTAATAATAGAAGTTCAAATCTCCTTTTCCACTACATTTGACATTTATTGAGTGTAATAATCTTTGGGAGGTTATAACATAATCTAGCAAAAAATACAAAGAATTACATGTTAAGCTGGGCAATACTTACAATGCAATAACAAGAGAAAAGATAATAAATGAAATGAGAGAGAAAAGGTATATATAGTTTGGAATTAAACTAAGTCTCAACAGTAATTATTGCTGTGTTCTGAAGGGGCCATAGCATTTACAATGGCTTCTATATGTTTGATCTCCTTGGCATCCTAGCAAAGTGGGTATTATCTTCCCCACCTTACACACATGGACACTGAAACCCAAAGGGGATGAGCAGCCTGCCTAAAGTAGATGGCCATTGATATATTCATCCAAGTTATATTTAATAGATTCCATATGATATGCACTGTATGTTCTAGGATCTGTGGAAGCAGTTGTCAATAAGATAGTCAAGGTTCCTGTCCTCAAGAAACTTACATTCCTGTAAGGGAAGACAGTTTATCAGTTATTAAATATAATAAGCTTGAAATACAAAAGCTTAAGGTATAATAAGCATGAATATTTCAAATAATCGTAGCTGCTATGAAGGAACTGAAATAAGGAATTGTAATAGTGACTAGACCTAGGGTACATGAAGGGAGAAGATGGTTTGATGTTTTAGACAGTGGAGTTGGGGAAGGCCTCTTTTAGAAGGTCACATTCGGAGTGAGATCACTGGGAAGAAAAGAGTTAGAAATGAAAAAAAACCTTGAGAAAGCACCTTCCAGATGAAGGAAGGCCAAGCTCAAATACCCAGAGGAAAGAATCAGAGTCCCATGCTTGAGAAACTGAAAGAAATCCAAGATTTCTAAAACACAGAGAACAAGCTTGAAGAAGGCAAAGGTCTGATTATGTAGAGCCTCTAGGAACACAAGAAGAGTCTGGATTTTATTCTAAGTGAAATGGAAAGACCTTGGAGTGTTTAAGCAAAAAGATGTTATTATCTCATATAAACTTTTAGAAAAATTACTCTGGCTTATAAAGCCATGTGTAGGGGTACAGGGAGATCATTTAGGTATCCATGGTAGCATCTAAAGAAACCATGATGGGCTTCCCTGGTGGCGCAGTGGTTGAGAATCCGCCTGCCGATGCAGGGGACACGGGTTCGTGCCCCGGTCCGGGAAGATCCCACGTGCCGCGGAGCGGCTGGGCCCGTGAGCCGTGGCCACTGAGCCTGCGCGTCCGGAGCCTGTGCTCCGCAACGGGAGAGGCCACAACAGTGAGAGGCCCGCGTACCACAAAAAAAAAAAAAAAAAAAAAGAAACCATGATGATGACTTGAGTTAGGGTGGTTACAGTGGATTTGAAGAGAGTTGTGTGGATACATTTTGGAAACATAATTTAAAAGGCGTGTTGATTGAGTGTGGGGATGAGGGAAATGGAAGGTTATGAGTAATTATGTGTTTGGTGTAAGTCACCAGATAGGTGTTGGTGCCATTTACTGAGATGAAGAAGGCAAGGGAAGCAGCAGATTGCAGAACTGAGAAGTGAGAACCAGGAGTTCCATTTGGGATACGATTATTTTGAAATGCTTATTAGATATCCAGTGGGAGATACTGTGTTTAAGAAATGAGTCTAACCTCACAAGGGAGATCAGGGATGGAGACAGAAATTTGGGAGTCATTGGTATAGAGATATTATTTAAAACCATTGCACAGAATGAGATTATCTTGGGAGAGAGTGTGGATAATGAACTGATGAAGACCCAGGAACTACATAGGAGTGCTCCCACATTCTTAGCTCAAATGGAGAAGGAGCTCACAAAGGAGACTGAGAGATTGCTGTTGAAAAAGATGGGATACCCACAGAGACACAGAGGCCAAAAGAAGAAAGTACTTCCACAAGGAGAGAGTATTCACCTATATCAATTGCTGCTGAAAGATAAAGTAAAGTGAGGGCAGATAAGTGAACATTGGATAGTCTACACAAAGATCACTGGTAACCTGGGTAACAGTGATTTTAGTGGACTAGTTGAAATGGAAATCAATGCTGAGTCTAGTACAGGATAAAGAGGAAGTGAGAAAATGGAAGTAATGAACAGGGACAAAGTTTTTAAAGAGGTTTGCTGTGAACAGAAATAAATAAATGAAGTAGCTGAAAACGATGTGAACTAAAGGAGGAGTTGTTTAAATCTTTACTGTGAGCAGTCTTATGATTTCAAACAATTACTATTTTTACAATTTAATCTCTCACCATTCTAAAGGTCATCAGAGTTTAAAAAAAATGGAATGAAAAGTGTGGCCTTCCTATTTCAGGGAGAACAGGATAAACAAATTTGAACACATTGAGTAACAGTCACCACTTACTGAGGGTCTACTTTGTAAGATTTGATGCCAGGATCTGGGAATATGAAGATAAATGCATTTATTGGTTCAAAATAAAATGTTAAATGAGTACTTACTAATGTCAAATGCTATACTGGGTGCCGGAGTTTTAATAATGAAACAAACAAACAAATAGTAAGAAAATGTCCCTTTCTTTATGATGCTATTATTCTAATGGGAAGGAGAGAGACATATAGTAAATAAATAAAAAAGTAAAATATAAAGTTTACAGCTAAAAGTGCTATGAAGAAAAATACAACAAGGGAGAGATATAAGTAGGACTGGAAGAAAAATACAACAAGGGAGGGATATAAGTAGGACTGGAAGGTGGGAAGATGTAGAAATTTTAAAACATGTAGACAAGACAGTCATAGTAAGAAAATAAGAACTGAACAAATATATGAAGGAGAA
This sequence comes from Physeter macrocephalus, assembly GCF_002837175.3. NCBI lineage: Eukaryota > Metazoa > Chordata > Mammalia > Artiodactyla > Physeteridae > Physeter > Physeter macrocephalus. The sequence continues at coordinate 92,093,504 of NC_041229.1, read as the reverse complement.
ACAATACTGAGAAATATAGATGTGTATGTGAAAATTAGATCCAGAAGAGGAAACTGCAAATGCAAAGGCCCTGAAGTAGGATCTTTCAAAACCAAGTTTCAAAAGTGTTTCAAGAAAGAGAGAGAGAGAGACAGAGACAGAGAGAGGCTGTGTCCATTGTTTCCAGTAGGTTAGCTCTGTAGCGCAAAGTCATTCTTGATTTTGACAAGAGCAGTTCAGTAGAATGATGGAAGAGAAAACCTGGTTGGAGTGAGTACCGAAAAGAAGAGGAGAAATTTAATTAGAGATAGAGGATATAAAAAATTATTTTGAGTGTTGCCATAAAAGGAAGCAGAGAGATGGGATAGTAGCTGGAGGGGAATGGGATCCAGAGAGGGATTTTCTTTAAAGACAGAACCATAACAGTATGTGTGCATACTGATAGGAATTATCCAGCAGAGAGAGTAGAACTGATGATGAAGAGACAAAGAATTGCTGAAGCAATGTCCCTGAAGAGGTGAGAGGGACCGGGAAGTTATACAAAAGTGGAAGTTTTGACAGTAGACACAGAGGTAGACCTTAACCACAGGAAGAAAGACAGGGTGTCTGGGCTCAGACAGGTGTGAATATGTGGTAGAAGCTTGAGGAAATTCTTCATGACTGATCCTCTTTAGTGGAAGAGGAAGCAAGTTATCAGCTGAGAAGTTGGAGAAGATTCTGGAAGTTGGATGATACAAGAGCAGGTAGAAACAATCATCTCAAAAGTGAAAGGACTCAAAATACTATAGGATTGTTAGGAAGCACTGGGTCCCCATCAAGTTTGGTGGTCATGCGTTTTAAGTGAGAGTTTTCCAGTTCTGCTTAGTTGTGCCTGGGTTGGTAGGGGAAATAGAGTCTCCCTTCTTTTGTAATAGCTAAGAAGAGAGAGAGGAAAATAAAGCATAAACAGTAAGACAAAAATTACAGAATGTGTACTAAGTGCTATAATCGAATTACTTCAGATACAGTGGCAGCTCAGAGTTGAGAGCAAGAACTCTGGCTGACTTGGATGATGCTTAAGGGAAGATTATACATAGAAAGAAAAGCTTAAAACATTAATAAGTAAGTAGGGGTTGTGAATATATATTTCTGAAAATGATAGATTCATCATCTCATAATTTTTATTATCATCATTTTAATCAAAACTAAGGTAGAAAGTGGACTCTTTAGTAGCCTGGAAATAGTAATAATAATGCCATCTATACACATATATAATATTATAGTATAAAATATTATATAGTATATTATATATACAATATGATATACAATATAATTTATAATTTCATTATTCTTGTTACTCTTATTTGATCAATTATTACTTAGCACTATCATGGGTTTTCATTAATTATCAACTCTCATTCTCACAAACAAATTTGCATAACAGCTATTATTGTTCTTTCCATTTTACAAATAAGGAAACCAAGACATAGGCTATTAAGTTAACTTGTCCATGATCGTAAAACTAGTAATTAACAGAAACAGGATTCAGACTCAGACATGTGTGATACCTGTGTTTTCCCAGATAATCAAAAACAGTGCTACACAGCATGGTGTTGGAAGCTATTGCATATAGGCAGAGTCAGGAGCAAAGGCTTTTATCAGTTCTTTGAGTATGGTACCGGCAATGTGATAATATCTAAATTACAGCTTTACCTTAAGGTCTTATACAAATAGAACGCCATTTTGTATCCCTTGCCTTCTGCTGGTTCTCCAAAGTTGAGATTTAAATGTTGAATTACTGTGAACATGTGATGCTGTGTCTGAAAACCAGAGATTCAAAAGAAGCAATAAAATCCAGGGCAGAGACCCGCAGTGCTTACTAGTTGGATAGTATTTATGACTTAAGAAGATAGCTCTGTTTGCTCTTCAGAAAATAGATTTTCATTGGGTCACAGGAAAGGAAGGAATGGCACAGTCTTTATGGTTTCTCTCTTGTCAGAGAGAGCTTGGGAATATACAACTTTTTTGTTTCTCACACAAGGTCAGTGATGGAGTTCTCTCTCAGAGTCAATCGCATCAATACTGAGAGAGGGATCAGAGAAGACGAAATAAAGAAACAAATGGTGTGCTTGCAGTTTATTTGTGTCCCTCTGTCTTAACAGATAGACTTAGGATCACAGGGTTTGGGGTGATGATAAAAACAAGAGGTGAGAGCCATCCCTTATAGCCTGTCATGGGACAAGTAGCACCAGCAGGGTACAGCGTGAAAATGAAATGTCCTGTTGTCTTCGAGATCTGTTGAGATGTATCTCTGGCAGACTGTGAAATTGACCCCTGCAGTTATTGACATCTTGTCAGTGTATTGGAGAAAGCTGTGTGGAGGTTGGGAGTAGTTGTTGAACCAAGTTGAGGGAGGTGGCCAGAAAGTTAGCTGGGTATTTGGGAAACAACCACATTCAGTTTTCTTAAAGGAGTGGAAAGAAAATCAAAAGAAAGCATCCACTCGGGTCATTAAAAATGTAATATAAATGTAGCTATTTTTGATGAATTCAAGAAAAAAAAAGCAGAGAGGTTTTGTTTTGTTCTATTTTTAATCTTACTCAACACAAACACACATCTCTCTCCTCTTAATTTTCTATAATGTAGATTAACTGAAGGAAATTTTCAATTCAAGGCAGGCTTCACTTTGTCTCTAAGCACACATCTGGAAAATGCCTTTCTTCCTACCTGCATAGTGCTGTGTTTTTGAGAAATAATGATTGATTCTAGCAGCACATATGGTAATCATGCACACATTTCTGGAACTAGAATGAAATATAATGACCTAAGTCAAATGCACACAGATATGTGACTCATGCATAATTGTATATTGTGATTTTGGCAAATTTATAAAAAATGGCCTCAACATTTATGATCTCACCTGCTTTTTTCAGAACCTTGTAACTGCTCCATCAAGAGATAGTTTGTATTTTCACTCTCCTTGAACAGGAGCAGGTTTTTATGGCTGCCTCAGTACAGAGATTGCAGTAGAGGAGGTGCTGTGTGATTTGAGACTAAATCAAAAAAGGTGATATATCCTCTCTCTTGGGGCATGGGCCAGGGAAGCCTCAAGCTGCAATGCAAGATGTCTAGCTTCCCTAAATTAGCATGCTCGAGAGATCAGCGACAGAGGTGATAGAGCTGGAGCTGGAGAGAGACACAAATGGAGACAGAGATGGAGAAGAAGATGGAGATGGAGATGGAGGTAGAGAGAAGCCCAAAGAATCCTAACTATTCCACCCCACCATGCTGTTTGAGTTATCCCATCCCAGGTTTCAGACGTAAGAGCAGGTGACCTTTTGGATGATTCCAATTCATCTTTGAGCTACCCAACTGATACCAAGTGGAACAAAAAAACACCTTTCTTGAAATGCAGCTTCATGAGCAAAATAAATGTTTTGTTTGTTTGTTTTAGACATTAAATTTTGTGGTGGCTATTTACACTGCACTACATAAACAAGCATGGTGGCAAATATCTTTCTCTTTTATTACTATGAATAAGAGGAATTCTATGCATCTAGAAATGATGACTATATAATACTCAAGGTGGGTGGTAGGACATTAGGGACTTCGTACAGTACTGACTTTCCCAGCAGTTCAATTATCGCAGTCAAGTAGGAAGGACAGAACAACAGGAAATGTGCTAACTCTTAGGACCATGCTATTTCCCTGTGAAAATCATGAAACTCTCTTTATTAGCTGAAAGAGTCATCTCTAAATAAACAGAATGACTCTGACAATCTCATGAACCCCATACATTTCACATCTCTGAACCAACTTAGTAGTAGTGTTACTAAACTGAAATTAAATATTGTTTGCCTAAGAATTAGAATTGTGGCAACTATATCCCTGTTTTTTGTGTAGTTGGTATGAGGAAGTGGAGAACAAGATCCCCTAGCCCATGTATCAATGAGAAGCCTGGAAAGAGAACTTCACTGTTGGTTGAGGGTGGAAATGATGTCTAATTTATATTTATGCTCCTGAAACTAGTATTTAGTACACCCAGAATTCCTAGTTTCATCTGTGGACACATCTATCACTAAAATATTTACAGTCTCAGAATTGCATACAAGTAGATATTATTTTAGATATTTTTAAAATAAATTTATTTATTTTATTTATTTATTTTTGGCTGTGTTGGGTCTTCGTTGCTGTGTGCGGGCTTTCTCTAGTTGCGGTGAGCGGGGGCTACTCTTCGTTGCAGCGCACATGGGCTTGAAGTGGCTTCTCTTGTTGAGAAGCACAGGCTCTAGACATATGGGCTTCAGTAGTTGTGGTGCATGGGCTCAGTAGTTGTGGCTCGTGGGCTCTAGGGCACAGGCTCAGTAGTTGTGGTGCACGGGCTTAGTTGCTCCGTGACATGTGGGATCTTCCTGGACCAGGGCTCAAACCCGTGTCCCCTACATTGGCAGGTGGATTCTTAACCACTGCACCACCAGGGAAGCCCAAGCTATTTTTATTTATAGGAAACTGGAAAAACCAAGTCAACCAGGTTTAAAAAATGAATGACTCTCATTATTGAAAACTCCAGAGGATGATCTGACTACAGGTGAAAACTGATCCAATAACTCATGTGATGTGAGGAGACCTGGTTTTCCTCTCCCTCTTTCCACTTCTGAGCTTAGTCTGTGGCTGCCAGAGAATCCTAAATCTGCATGATTTCTAATCAATCTCCTCTCCCAGCTACTGAATGAAAGTTCTTGTTTTTGCTAGATCAAGTTAGCTAATGTGCACTTCACTAAATCATTTCTGGGGACAGAGTAATAGGATTAAGGATTAGTTTAGCTCAGGCCCCAGTCTTGGATACAAAGTACAGAAAGTGTTCTCTGCAGCATAGTCTGAACTGAGAGGGGTTCTACATTCCCCACTCATTAGGATATTATTATTATTATAAGAAGGAGAGTTGGATTCTGGGTGACCAAACCGAGAAATGTCTACCTGAAAAAGTATTTTAAGAACCAATATATTCCAATATCTATTAGGAACCAACATATTTCCATACCTAGAAAAACTAGCACTTGCGAGTGAGTTAACCTTGAATTTTTATGGGTTGCTTTAAGTATTTTTTTTTTTGACCATTGCAATGCAATGCTAATTATTTATGGGAACTTTCTACTGCATAAGAGTTTTTAGATTTTATAGGCTTTAAAGAGAGAAAAAGAAATAACTTTGAGTCATCTGGAATATCCCCAGTGTTCTCTGCTATAAAATCTTTGGATGAAGTAAAGTAATAACTTGGGGAGGCTTGAGAATAAACTGACTTATGATTTATCCAACTGCAAATTAGACTAGTTCAACTGGGTAATAAGAATAATAATAATACATGCTTGGGGAACATAATACACAGTGGAAGAATAAAGGAAGCCTTTCCCTCCATTTCTGTGAACTTCAGAAAATGCTTATTAGCCAAGTGACTGATGTGTTACTTTAAGTTGTATCATTAAACACGTGAAGAACAAGGGTGGTTATGAAACTACTTCAGTTAGGCAGTGCACATCCCAGGGAAGAGAGGAGCTTAAAGAATATTTGGGTCACTGGAAAAGTCAAATTTCTTGGAAGCATGTTTTTAAACTAAAGCTTTAGAAATATTCCTATTCTACTGAAATGTTTCTTACTCTACTGAATATGTTTGCAGTTTAATTCAAGGTAAGGATGAGCTCAGTGTATAGACATGTTCATCAAATTTATATAAGTAAATGGAATCTATGAGAAGGTTAGCATTTTAGTAATATTAAGAAAAGGACCATAGGGAAGGGGAAATAGAAGGAAACACATAATAAAGTTAACTTTTGATCAATTACCTGATTTTTTCTTAGGTAGTAGCAAAAAAAATAACCTTCTAGGCAAACTAATTACTTCTAAAGGAAGTATTTAGAGATAAGGGAGACATTTGCTTGAATTTAGTGATGAAAGGGTTTTATGTTTAGCCTGATAAAGCCACACGTGATAAAGGCAGTATTTTTTGTTAGGCTGGTAGTTTATTTTTGATTAAGGTGCAGGATGCCATGTTTGGACTAAGATTATGGGTTTTTAAACCCTGGTCCTCCCGTACAACAGTGGTGTGACTTTCAAACACATTATTTTAATCTTTCTGTGCCTCCATTTTCTCATGTGTAAAATGAGGATAATAGCAACATTCACCTTTGGGGATTATTGAAGAATTACGTTTGTTAATAAGTGTAGTGTGTTTTCAGCAGGGCCTACTATATAGTAAATATCACAGAAGTACTAGGTACTTGACTAGTAGTTTGGCTAGTTATAGAATTTTAGGTTGGAAACCATCTTCTTCTTCTTCCTGCAGAACTTTGAAAAACAATGGCATGTTTTTACCCTAGATTTTTGTATTTTTTTGAATTTCAATGCCATTATAATCCTGAATCCTTTTTGTGTCCATTGTCTCTTCTTTCTCAGTGTATTTGAAGATTTTTCTCTTTTTCCTTCAGTATCTTGAAATTCACAAAGATGTTCCTTGGTATTCCTTGTTGTGAGCCAAGGACATGTTCCTTGGTGTGAGTCTGCTAAATCTCAAAACTAATGTGCTTTATGTTTGAGAAATTGAATTGAGTTATTACCTTGATAAATTTCTTTTTTCCGTGTTTATTCTTCATACTTTCTATAACTTCTGTTATTTGGATATTAATCTTCCAGAACTGATTCTTAAAATTCTCATCTTTTCTCTCCCATTTTCTATGTCTTTTCTATTTACTCTCTATTTTGAAATGTTTATTCAAGTATTATATGAGCCTCGATACATGAAAGGGACTTAGAAAGGTCTTGGTGTACAACAAGTGCTAAAGAAATAGTACCTTTCTCCTCTTCCTTTTTCTCTTCTTTTTCTTTCTGTTCCTCTTTCTTTTTTCCTTCCTGTTGCTTTTTCTTTTTCTTCTTCTTCATTATTACTACTTCCCAAGCAATATGTCTAATTTCTGGGTTTTTGATTAAATGCTCTGGTTTCAGTAGACTGCCTCTGCATCTAGTATGTGTAAATTTTTGTTCAGCCAGCCAGAGAAATATTAAACAATTTAGAAATGAACCAGAAAGGTTTTTTTTTCTTAAGCTAACATTAATTAAACACCCATTGTATGGATAATCTGTTAAGTTGGCTTTCTCTAATGCATTGATACTGTCACAATAACCTTATAAGATAACTTCAGTCTTATGCAATTTTACAAATAAGGACATGAAGTTTCGCTTGCAAAATTTAGCAAAAATTAAAAGATGGGGTTTGAACCATGACACTTTAGCTTCTAAAATCCATGCCTAATTTCTAACAATGCTGTTATGACACAATCCTAATTTCCCAAAAGGGCTGACTGTACTGTAGAGGAAAACCCGGCCCATCAGTAGTACCTTAGACATTCAACGCTAATACCAGGTAGGAGGTGTGGGCAATGCACACCTGTCAAGCAACTGCTGTGTACGTGTCCCATAGCAAAGGCAATCCCCTGATATGTGCAGTTGGGCTAACTTCTGAGCCATTGTGATTTCCCTGACTTTACTAGCACGGGTCTGACAATGGGATGTAGCAAGATGACTTCTCCCAGCTGGAATTCTCACCAGGGAAGGATGAAAGAAGATGCAAGCTTGTTGTTTTACTCGGGTACAGGGATTTCTCATTTCAGTGAACACAGAGGAAAATGAACGTGATGGTAAAAAGCCTGGTGGATGTATAGTCTGTGTTAGTCCTCCCTGTGGCTAATGATGTATTTGAAATGCATTTTCCTCCATGTGGGGGAGTGACATATTTTAATGCATATTCTCCCTTCTTGACCTCCCAATGACTTTCTGTCAAATGAAATAATATTTATGTATGTGATTAATGCAGCCATGCTATGAATTACAACTGTGGGGAATTCTCATTCATTTGACTATCCATCATTCCCTTCACCCCATAAATTTTAGGTTGAATCAAATGAAATTGCATATACTTAACTGTTTATGACCTCAGGAATGGTAATTTCATATGGTTCAAAAGAAAACTTTAAATTCTGATTAAAAGTAACTGTGAGAGGGCTTCCCTGGTGGCGCAGTGGTTGAGAGTCCGCCTGCCGATGCAGGGGACGAGGGTTCGTGCCCCGGTCCGGGAGGATCCCACATGCCGCGGAGCGGCTGGGCCCGTGAGCCATGGCCGCTGAGCCTGCGCGTCCGGAGCCTGTGCTCTGCAACGGGAGACCAGCAGCGAGAGGCCCGCGTACCGCAAAAAAAAAAAAAAAAGTAACTGTGAGAGAGTAAACATTTATTAGACATAAGCATAGATGATATGAACCAGAAGAATATATCTTTCCATATATACAACGAATCTTTATTAAACACCTATCGTGCTTTGAACTCTGAGGATACAGTGGTAAACTGCAACAAAATAGAGGCACTCCATGGCTGTATGGAGGTTCAAATCTTTCAGAAGAATCAAAAGGTACTTAAACCATTGTAGTATAAGGAAGAGGTAATTGCCATAAGTTGGTATTGGAGTTCAAAAGAAAATAACATGTCTTTCTAAAGGAATTCAGAAGAGGGTTTATGATGACGGTGGTAATGAGCTGGTCCTTGACTATTGGGTAGGATTTAGTGCGGAAGGGGACACTAGGTAGAGGGAACTATAAATGCACCTAGGTAGGTGTTCAGTTCCTATGGGACACAGTTAAGAGTCTGGCACATAGATTGTTTCCAACTGGTCAGTGAGGCAACATAAAAACAATTAATTTTAATACAAAGCAGAATATGTGAGTTGACTGTAGGTATATCACGTTTGTTTTTCTTTATGCAAGGAGTAATTAATTCATCATGACTGAAGAAATCAACAAGGGCTTCTCAGTCAAGGCTTCACCTGACTTGCTTAGAAGAAGAATATGATTTACAAGGGTGGATGATGGAGGAAAAGATCTCTAAGTTGAAGGAAAGCCAGTAGGGAAGGTATGGCAGGAAAGAAGTGCATGGCGTACTTAAGAGACAGTATCATGGTCTTATGAGCCTGGAGCTCATCCATGATAGAGGTGAGGCTATTCACAAACGCTGGGCTAAACAAAGGAGAGGTTTGATGGTCGTGTGGGGCAATTTGTATTATATTCCATGGGGCATCATTGAAAATATCTGGGAGAAGGCTACTTTTTCCTGAAAGAGCTAAGACACGGAACTAGAGGACGATATATTGGACAGATCATCCTTTTCTTGTATTAAAATACAATGGCTTCAGTATTATATAATAGAAAGAAAAGTGAACTTGAAGTTAGAAGATATGGGCAAATTAATTGATGCTTCTAAAGCTTAATTCCCTCAAACCCTAAAAAGAGAGTTAATGACTCCTGACTTCGTTAAGTTCACAAGGTTGTTGTCAAGAATATATGCCAGATAGCGATAATTATCTCTCTCAGACAAATGTGAAAGTCTGATTGTGAGGTGGCACTTTAAAAGAGCACGTTTAGGTAAGGATGGCTGTCATTGGAGTGATGCCTCTTAGTAATGAGTAGATTCACAGAATATGGGTATTGATCAAGGGCGTATCATCTATGGCCACAGTAGAATCTCTCCCTCAAACCATAAATGATGTCATGGCTGAATATTATCATCAGAAATTCATCAGTAGGAAGGGACCACAGGCAGAACAACAATAGTCATACATACCCTGCAGCGCTTTCTTAATAGCTGTTTATATGGATGTTGCCAATAGTTTCTTAGTCTTTGTGCCATGTGGGACAAGGTGAAGACACCCTCACAGTCAATGGGCAAAGAGAGGTAAAGAAATGGGGCGTAGAATACACCAATGCAATGAAATAGAAAAACACTCATCTAAGAATCTAGAGGACTTTATACTTTGTCCAGTTCGGACTTCAAATTCTGCACTTAGACTTTGTTCTTTGTCCTCTTCCTCCTCTTCTTCCTCTCTTAAGCTACAGGTTTTGGAATACTTACTTATACCATCCCTTAAGGAAGATTACCTTAAAATCTTAATTGTACTGGGCTTGTCATTATTGTAGAAAGAGGAGATCTGAGACTCAGAGGGGTTAAGTGTTTTGCTCACAGAAGTAAGTGGCTTTCCTAGGATTCAAACCTAGGTCAATGTGACTACGAGTCAATTATCTTTTGACTCTACTGTGCTGCTGCTTATATTTAAAACAAATGGGTAACAGAATTTCCCTGATTAGTATTTTAATCCACATTTATAATAAAAAAAATACTGCCAAGATATACAAAACTAAACATTACAGAATTGTTTTTGGTAAGACAAAATAATTAGAAAAGAGCAAAATTAAAAATTCCCATTAATAGGGGATTGATCAAGTGAAGTATAGTAATTGTATAAAGTGAAATATTACACAGTCCTTAAAAATCCTGAAATAAGGCCATATGTGTTGATAGGCAAAGATTCTAGGATTCATTGCTAACTATAACCAAAGCAGAATAATGTGAACAATGTGATTTTATTTTACAAAGATGATATGATAACATATTTGTTTATAAGCATTTACATTTCTGGAAGAAATTTAAAATTTAAAAGAAGCTGTAAACACTTCCATGGACAGAGAAAGTGAGAATTTATTTTTACTGTGTGTCTGTTGTCTTATTGTTGATTTTATTACATGATGTAACATGTTTGTTAAGGATTAAACTCAGGTGATATAAATGAGAAAAGTATTGTCTAAGGTCCCTCACAGCTTCCAAATTTCATGTTTGAGATCAGAAAACTAACTTGCTTTGAACAACGCCAATACACCATTTCTCAGTAAGGTTCCCCTGTGGCCAAAATTCAGGACAATTGTGTGCATAAAAAAATATATGTGCATGCGATGTTCCTTTCAGAGTGACAGCTGGATGGGGGAAGCTGGTCAAAGGCTGACCCACAGCATATGGCTTCACAGGTGTCTTGATTCCCGCACACGTAGCATTCTTGGCAAGGTCAAAAGCAGGCAAGAAAGTGTTTCATTAAAATTTTGCAGTTGATGTGCACTAGCTGTGTACTGCAAGTCAGCATCTTGTACATGCAGACCTAGGCTTCCACCCTTTTGTTTAGAGGACAAAGATTTTTTTTTCAAATAGGGAACTTGAAAACCGCATGGATAAGGTTGAAATGCTGACGGTACAGATTGTAGACCCAATTGCAATCTCACTATTCAGCCTCAAGTTGCAATTTTTGGAAAAAGATGTTGTAACTAATACTGTTATTTCTAAGTCTGAGCCTTACTCCTACACACTTAAAGGAATTTAGCTAAATAACACTGCTAATATTCTAATTTGTTATTTGTCATTTAGATGGAGTGTGGTGTTGTATAATACTTTGTCTTCAGCCAGCAAATACTGAGTCTCTGTTCCCCAGGAAGCTTATCATCATCCAAACACATTTTTCTTTTTGGCCAAGCTAAATAGCAATCCAGCTCCAAAATTTTATTTACAGGTAAGGTTAATATTAGCTAAAGGATCAAGAGAAACTCTTGATGTCCTAGAAAATACATAATAGCCTCTTAGAGTAGTATAAGGTAATTTTTCATTCTTTTATTCTCCTTTTGCTCGTCTTTCATAGGTGGGTCCTGGAAAATTGGGAATATAGTTTCATTCCACATCAAAGTTATCGTTTTAGTCTTTATAATAAGACACTCTCTTTTGTTCTTCTTTTCCTAACATACTAGCTGTGGATAATCTTTAAGACTCAGATGTGTTGTAAGTATCTCTTTGCTTTGATGATTTCATTTATGGCCCAAAATCCCCATGATCTTTTTTTTTAAATTGGAGTATAATTGCTTTACAATGTTGTGTTAGTTTCTGCTGTACAATGCAATGAATCAGCTATACATATACGTATATCCCCTCCCTCTTGGACCGCCCCCACCCCACCAATCCCACGGATCTAGGTCACCACAGGGCACCAAGCTGATCTCCCTGTGCTATACAGCAGGTTCCCACTAGCTATCTATTTTACGCATGGTAGTGTATTTATGTCAATCCTAATCTCCCAGTTATCCCACCCTCCCCTTCCCCCACCCCGTGTCCACATGTCCGTTCTCTACATCCATGTCTCTATTCTTGCCCTGCAAATAGGTTCATCTGTACCATTTTTCTAGATTCCACATATATGTGTTAATAATATGATACTTGTTTTTCTCTTTCTGACTTCATTCTGTATGACAGACTCTAGGTCCATCCACATCTCTACAATTTGCTGGGTCATATGGTAATTCTATTCCCATGATTTTCAAATCTACATTTTCAACTAGATTTCCCACCAGGACTCTCCAGGACCTTACCTTAATTTGCCATAGAATATCTTCTCTCAGATGCCTCAGAGCAATCTGAAACATAACTTTTTAAAAGTCAGACTAATTTAGGTTCATTGCCTGCCTCAACCCACCTCACTCTGTCCATTTCTATTTCCACATCCCAAACAGAGACACTGCTATCTTTCTTGGTTCAGACCTTTGGAGTTATTTTTCACCAGACCTTTTCCATCATTTTTGTTTTTCTCCCAGATGGACTAATTATCGCCCTTCTTAAGTATTTGTCCTTACATGGTTGTTACCATTGTTGAAATTTTCATTTTTTAAAAAGCAAGCTAGAATCACTATATCCCTATTTTTCTCCACTGTCTACCCACTGATCCATCTTGTCCAGACATATTGTCCAAGTCCTACAGTGCATGATATCTATGGCGGCCCATGGAAAGTCCTCTTTATTTTCCCTCTGCTTTCCCAAACCCGGCTATCATATTTCATTCTCATTGCTCCCTTTTTTATACTACCTTCCATGAGTACATATAAACTGTTCATGTATTACAACTTTTCTAAAGGCCCTAGCCTTTGGCACTGGTAAGTCTCAGTTTGACAAGTCCAACTCATTGATCCCATCAATCAAATACTTTATCTCTTTCAGAATGGCTAAAGTGATCCTCTCACCCTACTGTATTAATTTTACATTTTCATGCTATACCCATTCATTATTTTAACATCAGATGTCCTTAGGTGTACTTCTGGGAACTTAGGAACTTAGTCTGCACCATATACATTGATATATAACTCAACAAAACACATGGCCCTGCTATTTTGAACATCTGGTACACCTCTCTTTTTTTTTTTTTTTTTTTTTTTTTTTTTTTTTTTT
>NC_041229.1:92046255-92080373 GCF_002837175.3 Physeter macrocephalus | reverse complement strand
GCTCCGCGGCATGTGGGATCTTCCCGGACCGGGGCACGAACCCGTGTCCCCTGCATCGGCAGGTGGACTCTCAACCACTGCGCCACCAGGGAAGCCCATACACCTCTCTTCTTGACGCTAAGCTCCTTTGGCGATGAGACCTTTATTCTTCTATCTCTTTATTCTCCTCTATTGCAATGGTTTTTCCCTCCACCCCTGCCCAAACCCCTACCCAGGGCATGCATAGTGCCTGGAGAAATTTATACATTTTCTATAAAATAGATCCCCAAAGTCTGAGTATGATACCAAAGCACCCTTATTCGGCAGTTCCATAAATAGTTGAAGAAAAACATCATTTTGGGCACCTACATATTTTCATCTTATGTTCATATTAAATTTTAAAGATAATGTATTAGCATGTTATTATTTTGTGAACATGAGAGTAAAGAATACATTTTTCTTTCAACTGCCAGTTCTTTTTGGCAATTTATACCTATTTTACCTTTCAGCCTTCTTCCTAAGTGAAAGTAGCACAATTTTTTCTTTCTTGAAGTGCTACAGGTCTAATTAGAAGATTTTCAATGCTTTTCTCTAATTTATATATTATAGATTGAAGTTGGTTTTTCATAACCCAAGAAGAAAATTATTAGCTCTCCTTTGAAAAATTTTGGCAATTATATCACCTTTCTTTTGAAAATTAAGGGTATATTATAAATATTCCTCCAAAATAAACATTCTTGTTTGATAGAGGACAGATGGATTTATTTTTTAATCTGCACATGTCAAAATTTCTACTTGAGACAAAACAACCCTGCTGAGACTGTCTGCATAATTACTATTTCTACTTTTTCCTACCTTTGTGATGGTGACACATTTTTGGCTATGAAGAAGCAGAGTCCATGCCTGGCAATTGCTTCTTCTATTTTACATCAGCTGATACAACGTCTGTGTGTGTGTATATGTGTACACATACATACGTATATAGAGAGTATGTTATTGCTTTGTAAGGCCAGAAGTCATTGAGTGCTACCAATGGAAGGAAACCCTTATGAAAAACACAAGCGAAGAGCTACCATCTGAAATGTAGTGGAAAGGTTTGAGGTAGAGACATCCACTGTAGTAAAAGATGATGTTTAATAAATGATTGAGGGGGTAGGGGTAAAAAATGGGAGCCATTTTGAGAGGAAATGAATTAGAAGCATTGAGTATTGTACATTGTTTTTGTGTTACCTGCCCAATATTTGGTCCCATGTCAAATATCAAACCTTATTTACTAATATTGGAACCTATGGTGACATTGACACTAAATCATGGTTGCAGACCTTGGGTCAGGATCTGATTTTCCTAGTAGCTCTGGCCTCCCTGGATTATTTGATGGGTTCCACTAATGTCCTCATAGAATTCAACTGAATGTTCTCACAGATTTATTGGTAGAAACAGGTGTCACAAATTTGCCTTATACTTCCCCAAAGCCCTTAGAATTTAGTACCTGTAACACTTGTAGTATAGAAGCCTATTTGTTTGGAATTCCCTAGTTCAATACACTGATTATAGTTTCAATTCTCTCTCTTTCATTCTACACAAGAGAATGATTTTTTATTGGCAAAAGTGCTATAGAATTGTGAGTCCTATGATGGAGAGCCAGAGATGGGATGACTAATAAGTCACTCTGGACAAAAAAGTATGCCTGACCATTCTTTCATCACCTGACCCCTGTCAGCTACTTTCTCTGCTGGCTTATATGAGAATTTCTCTAATTCTTAACTTCTAAAGTGCCTTTGTAATTTACATGTATTGAACATATTTCATTTTCTTTCTTCATGTTTTTTCAGTGAAGGCCTATAGCCCACACTCTCTAGTTTGTTCATTCTGAGGCTCCTAGAAGGTTTTGGTTACCCTTTTCTGGCTTCAACTAATACAAGACTTCAGAATCATAATTATGCCATCTATAGGGGACTGATTTGTGAACCAGTAAAGGATATTTCAGGGCTCTGTTGGTTCAATAATACAGGATATTAATACAGAAAGAATGCATATCTGAAAAAAGAAAGTTTATTTTTAACGATTTTTTTTTTTTCACATTAGAGATTTCATTTAGAAAGAGAAGCCTGACCAGCCATGTGTGATATATGAAGGTAACAGAGAAGGATGGAAGCTAGTAAGAGTATTTTTAAAGTAGACCCAGGATACTTGACTCTTAATTATAGAATTATTTGTGTTCATGATAGAGAATGTGAAAAGTACATCAAAGCCCAAAGAAGTTGAACATGACCTATATTTCCACCATTCAAATATATCCAATTTTATGCCATTTGGGCACATTCCCTTTTAAATGTACACCCCACATCCTGGTTAAAATCATGGACTCTGTTTCCAGACTGTCTAGATTCAAATCACTTCCTGAGAGGGTAACTTTGGGCAATCTGTTTAACTGCTCTGTGCCTCAGTTTCCTTATTTGTAGGATAAGAACAATAGTAGTATTGACCTATTTGTCTCATTTCTTGTGAGGATGAAATAAGTTAGTACATGCACAGCTTTTAAAATCATGCCTGGTTACATGAATGTAGTTGGTTGTTCTCATTGAAAGTTCTGTGCTGCTTTTCTTCCCGTTCCCTAAATTGACTACTTTTAACACTTGGTAGACTTTTTTTTTTTTTTTGGCTGCACCGTGTGGCTTGCAGGATCTTAGTTCCCTGACCAGGGATCGAATCCAGGGCCCTGGCAGTGGGACCACCGAGTCCTAACCACTGGGCCGCCAGGGAATTCTTTCCGTAGCCTATTATTTGAACTGAGTAGTTTCATTGGTAGAAACTAACAAAGCTTACTAACAACTATTTCTTAATTGCTTTTTTGAGGGCTCACTTTTAAAACAACAACAATAAATACATTATTTCTTGAGTGTTTTTGAGAAATACCTTACTTCTGGGCATTTTTGGTTGATTCTTTCAAATCTGAGGGAAGCAAGATATTCAATCATATAAATATTCTTAAACCTCTCCCTTTGGACTTAAAAAAGGCTATTTCTTTTCTTTGACAATGAAACTTCTTTCCCCATCAGCCCACATGTCTGCTTACCTTACAAACCTAACATTATTGTTGAGAAATAAACTTCAACAATAAAGGAAAATCTTATTTTGTTCATTCTTTGACTTCTTGGAAGGATCACTATTGATTTTATAATTATTTTAAAGGATAAAAATAATGAAAAATATATATTTTCCCCAATAATCAAATTAACAAATGCTAGGATAGAGCTAAGGCTGGAATATCTTTGGCCACATGTGGGTGAAGAAGGGAAAACATGTAATTTATTGCTTAATGCTTGGTTCTGATAGTTATATAAGCGCACACTCTAAAAATGTTTAGTACTTTAGAGCTACTTGGTGGAGTAAGGGAAAAAAAACATTTAGTTCACCAAAGCCACCAAAGGGAAAATAAACCAGAGCCTTTCTACCAGATAGAATAAAACTCCTGAGTTTACAGAGACTTATCTGCATGAAGTGAGTTATCACACTCCATTTGAATATTATAACAAACAAAGGACTAGCCTGTTTTAACATCCAAGAGACCTTACTGAATGTGGTATATTCTCTGTCCCAGGAGGAAGAGAAGGGATTCTAGCGTGCAAAGATCATCTCTCTTCATGAGGCAGTTTTATTTCCCTCTGCCACACAACTCTGGATCTCAATGAATTAGAGAATGTACGTCATGAAATTCAGGTGTATTTCATGTACAAAAGGCAAATTTCCTGGATATTTACTTTCAAATAGTCTTTCAACTAGAACATAACCCTATTGTTGGTCCTCAGCCTTTTGCACAAACAATCTTTCTTCTCCTAAGTGTTTCTGATAGAGATTATAAAACATTAGAGAAATCAAATTCAAGTTGTACCTAGAGTGGATGAAGAGCCCGTCTGTATGGGATTATGCATTTTTAGCAGCCTCATCCCTTGTTCATCACTTGCTCTATATATTCAGAAGAGACTGTTCTTGGACTGCCAAGACATACAAACAGGTGGGAGAAATTAACTGATTCGACAGAATAACTTCATATTATTTTTAAATGTAAAAGACTCAGGCAAAGTACTTCCCATAGACGATTGGTGTAAATTGTTAGAGTTTATTACCAATACCATACAATGCTGTCATAGACCAAGTGATTTTGCTCTGTTATCCAGAATTAGCCACGTGTACTTTATCTCCTATCCCAGGATGTTCATGCAAAAGGAGCTCTGGAGGGAGCAGGGGGAGATCGTTAAACAATCTTCATCTGGAGCAAGGAAAATGAAAGTGCTTACAGTCTTTCACCTAATAGGCCCTGAGTGACAAAATCCAGCTCATATTGTGATAATGTCCCAAACAAATCAAGCCCTCTGATTAAATAACTTGAACTTTTGGCTTCCTGCAATTCTAAGGCCTATCAATGGAAGCATTGTGGTACAGTTTTATTAGACTCATTGGAGCTATAATTAACCATTGGAGAGAAACAAAAACTTTTAAAAATCCATTATGATTAACTTTCACAGGATGTCTTGGAAACCTTACAGGAGGCATTAGGAGTCTGCCTATTTATAATGAACAGATCACAAACACTAATGCAGTTTTCCCAGTAGGGACTATTTAAATGGAAAGCTTTGTTGATGTGGGACTTACATACATAGGCGTGAGTCCCTTAGAGCTGTGTTTTCTAGAGATTTTAGGACAATGCAGTATGTTCTCCTAATGAGATGTTCTTGTCATTGTTCCTATTTGAAGTGGTCATAAGGGAAAATCCCCCTGGCTTCCTTTGGCTAAGACAGCATGTTCAGTGTAGAGACTTGGACTACATGCTCACCTCAGAGAAGCTTATGCAACCAGTGCAGACACAGCAGGAAGGAATTAGTTCTTTAGTTAAGTGCTGGAGTCTTAGTTTCCAAGGTATTTATATTTGGAATTTTGTGATCACCTCACTCAATCAAAATGGACAAAGGAACTCAAATTTGCATAAATGGAGTTAGGTAACTCTCCTATAAATCATAAATGTTTTTGAGCTGACAGGTAAGATGGTGTTAATGTCTATTTAGGACTATAAGAGAATAAAATCTTATTTTGCAACAGTTCCAATTTGCAAATAGTAACTTCAGAAGAGAAGCTATTGGACGAAAACTGCTAATGTACTATATTTGCTCCTACCTCTAATCTCCAGACCACTTCCAGAATATTCTTTTCACATAAAAGTCTAGGATTGTCACTCCACATTGTGGACTTCTTCAAGGGCAACCACTCCTTTTTTTAAAACTCATGTGGTAAAAGCCATTGTAATCTAGGCACACCTTATACATATCTCAGCCCCTTATATTTTCTAATGTTGCTCCAATCTTACACATTAAAACTTCAGGGCCTCAATATATGCTTTCAAATCTCCCTGTCTTTGCTCTCAATCTGAAAAGTTCCTGCTCAACATTTAAAATTTAAAACTTCAGGCACATGTGTAACTATTATTTGAATCTTTTTTTGGTCTAACCTTTTCTATGTCTACTTCATGGTTAATAACGCATCCAACATTGGAGCTAATACAACATTTTGTGTTTGCCTCTATTGTCTTGCCCGTCGGTTTATGCTCTGACACTTGAAGGACATGGATTGTGCATACCCAACACCTAGAGAATATCTGTCCCATATACTTCATCACCTTGGAGGATAGCTGACTCCATAAATGTTCATTGAAAAGACTTCTTGTTTATTCCATCTTGCACAAAACAATTGTGTGTTTCTATGCTTATATTTAACATGGGCTCAACAAAGGATGAGGTTTTTCTGAGTTGAATGATGACTGAAAAGTGGCTACTGTGTTCCACAAGTAGATCTGAAGTACAGAGGAGTATAGTAACCTTATTTTTAAAGTCTCATTGACTTACTGAGTATGCCAATTAAAAAAATTAGAGAGATGAAAGACATGTTTAAAAAGTTATTAAGGTTGAATTATGACCTTGCATTTTTATTGTACCAAAACTGGAAAGCATGTAAATTAGGAGAGGGAGAAGACCAAAGCACTTTAGATATTGATGCATAATGGACCATGTACATTTTGGATGGAACAGACTGGTTATCAGTGAAGAGAGACTAAACTGATTGCCAGCTCATACCTTACCTGAAATAAACACTGTATTTATAACAACAGAATTTCAATTTTTTCAGTTCCCTTTCTAACCTAAATTACTTATAACTATAGATGTTAAATAATGAAAGAATGGTCTAAAATTCCAAACTTCATTCCTTTTCTTTTCTTACCTATGAACCCACTAGCCCATGAGCCTCTAATCTGCATTGTGTTATACCTAAATAGGTGTCTTATATACACCATACCTATATTCAATAGATATTCCAGGAGATTTGAAAGGAGGAAGCATTATAAGTTTATAAACTATTTTCATAAAAATGCTTGAGGAGCTCCTACTGAAGATAGATGAAATGGGCCTTTCATGTCATGGAACAAAATTAAGGGCAAAAAAATGAGGGGAAAATTATATCTTTGCTCATTAAGTCAATTCCAAACAACAGTAGAAATATCACTTAATGTAACTGCTAATAAGCATCGTATCCTGGGTAGCTTTGCTCATATTTGACTGTGATGATATTTTTATTGCATGAAAATGTTGAGAACTTAAACACTTACAGCGAGTACTGAGATTTAATTTTATCCTCAGAGATAGGCAGACTGCAAATCTTAGAACATCAAAAGGTATCCAGATGACCCACCAAGACAGAGGTGAAAGAAACTCTATAAGAAAGGAAGAGAAAGAAATGTTAATTTGCTTGATTAAAGTTGAATACGTATCTAGCTGCTTTGAATGTATTTAGAGGGAAAGTCTTGTGTGTTTATTTGGGGTGGCTAAGAAGAGGCTAGTGAAGGGTATGGGGTAGGGGAAGAAAAATAACCCAACATTATTCCGTGTTGATCCTTGCTACCTACACAAAGGCTGCCAGGTAACAAACATTTATTCCACTTACACAAGTTTTTGGTCAGTTCTTCTATTCATGGCAGAAGCCTACTGGGATCAGTATCAGCTTTTGCTGCTAACAAACAAAAATACTCAGAGGCATATAATATACATTTATATCTCACACAACTGCATGTTGGCTAGGGTGTGTCTGATTCAGATTTACTATCTACAAGCATCAGGTGTGGTGGCTCTGAACCTCAAGTCTCTTTATGGAGCCCAAGGACTATGGCAACTTGGGGTATTTTGTTCTCATGATGTTGGAAGAAGCAAAGATGGCAAGCCCAAGAGCTCAAGCATATATCAAGCATCTACTCAAGTCATTTCCACTAACATCCCATTGGCTAAAGCAAGTCAGGAGGCCAAACCCAAAGTCAGTGATACCAAAGTTTATTCAGCATACCATGAAGCTGTGACACAGGTGTAAATGTATAAAACGATTCTAGGGAAGTGAACATTTGAGACCGATAATTCAATTTATCACAGAGAAAGAGACCAAAACTCACAAAATCATACCAGCTTCCAGAACCAATCAGTTTGGTCCCTCATGTTTCATGTAAGTTTATATCCAGAGGTCAGTGAACATTTTAGAAAAATTAATAGGAAAGAAGAAAGGACAGCAGCTTCCTTGTATAATTTGGTAGAGAGTCACTGGATTCTGGAGGAATGAGAAAAATGAAAAACAATACTTATTTCTAGTGGTAGTTTCTTAACTTACATTTTCCCCGCCAATATCCACTTCTCACCTACTCTACACAGGGCAGTGAGCAATAAGATGGTAATGCCTGATGGTGGAATTTGCATAAGGCTGAGGTGAAATTTGCATTTTCTTAGCGGTACCAGTCAATTTTGGACAGAACCTGGTAAATCACTTGGGAGTAGATGACAAATATCTGAATCGAATTTGAAGCTGTTTTCCCAGGAACAGCTGAAATTTTATTGTCCTGAGTCATTTGGGAAAACTTCACTTTCCTCCATCGCCCCAGAGTGGACCTAATCTTGGCGCTTCCAGTGAAGATTGCCTGCAGGTATCTGTGTCCGGTGTGCAGATCCATTTTTTCTCTAATTGTACAGTGACAAGAAAACATTTTAAACTGCATATTATGAAAAAGAGGAAATGATGATTATGGATTCTTTCTCTAGAAGCCTCTACCAAGAGATGCCACTTCAGAGACATCAATAAGATCTCTAATAACACCCTTTAGTGATACACTTCTCCTAAAGTGAAAGGAAACTGTTAAATAATGTATTAAATAAACTGTAATTTTATGATGTTGGAAACTAATGAAAAGATCTTGCAAACTATGAGGCTGGAAATTTAAAAGTTGAAGGACATGCTGTAACTACAGGAACATGATGAAGCTGAAATTCACACCCAGTTTTTGTTATTACTCATAAATCTTGCCTGACATTACCAGAATTCTTCAGCCTGAGAATCTTAGGCTTGCATTCATTCCTGGGCAACATCTCTTATCCAGACAGAAATGTGTTAATTAGCATAACAACATAGATTGTATAACTGTGTGATAATTATAAAATTATAGCTGATGTCACTAAATTCTAAGTCTACAAATACATTATCATGGCAATTAATGGGCAGACTCTTATCATTTTGAAACTTGGCAGGTATTTTTAAAATGTTCTATTTCCTGCAAGTTGAAGGTAACCCTCATTTTTTTTTTTCATCTCAAACAGTCAAATTTTCTTCCTCCCTTTCTCCTTCCTTTTTACCTTCTTTTTTTCTTCCTTCTTTGCCTCTTCCCTCCCTCCTTTCCTTTGTTTCTTCTTTTGTAATTTATTTACTCTTAAAAACACTTAGTAAACCTTAAAAAAATGCACTGTTCGATGTCCTCTTTAACTTAAAGATCAGTGATGTTTTAGACACTGCCCAGGGGTCTTTAGTTATGGAATATTCACTATAGCTGTCATGTGGAACAGATTACAGCATGCACTATTATAGATCAAATATTTCGAATTAATTTACCTTTTTAAAAATCAACACACAATAAAAATAATCTGCAAGTAATCAAAATGAGAACAAGGGAGCGGCAAACTGGGAGTAATTGTGAGATATCAATGAATCTCACTTAAAATGGTGCTCAAAAATGTTACTACTATTGCTGGATTAATTATAGCAAAAAAAAAAAAAGATCTAAGTCATTTTATCTCTACCTCATAATGAGTATTTTGTTTCTGCTTTCCCATGTTCTTTCCCGATCTATTATCACCTTTGAGTATGACAGCAATCCAATCAATGAGAGAGGTAGGGCAGATTTTTATTAGAGGAGGCATGTGTTTCCTTGGTCCCTTGACCCATTTTATAACACGGTTCAACTCTTCAACTTTCTCTAGGTTAATCTCGGGTAGTTGCTTATTGACTGCTTGCCAGCTGCTCAGAGGTCTTAGATGATATTTGAAGGTGGTGCTTCACTATTTCTGAATTCTCTGTGAGATATGAAGGTAGATATAGTGAATGAGTGAAGTAGAAACCCATGAGGATGAAATTAAGTGGACATAATGGATAAGATTAGGCTTTAGTGAAATAGATATGTTTAGGTTTATCTTTACCTGATTAGAATCTTGATAAACATTCCTTCTTTGAACTAAAAGATAACTCGAAATGAATACTCTGACAAAATATGTAAATCAGTTTTTTAAAACAGCAGTATCTGTACAATGAATGTTGCACTAGGAACTTGTTTGTAAGCCACTACTTTCGAGAACATGGTTTTATCCCATTTTTCTAAATAATTCCAGGACTCAACTTTCAGAATTACCTTCAGAATTGATTTACAAGACACGTGAAAATATATCTTATTACCCTAAAATCGGAACATATTCTTAACCCAAATGAATTAACCCAACTTGAACATTTACCTTCCTTATTCATTAGTCTTGAGTTGTTGGTGTCAATCTCCAAATTCAAATTTTCCCCTAGTATAGTGTTAAAGATAATCACATCAAATACTGTATACCCTTTTCAAATCAAATTCCAAAAATGTTATAACCAAAAGTAGAACTTCTAGAGAAAGAATATAATTTGCACAAGTAATTATCTTAAGAAAGAAAAACAAGGCAGTGCCCATTTAGACAAGTAATCTCTTGTCAGATTATTGAACAACTTGGGAACTCACATCTCCTGCATAGACTTACACTTACAACTTTGTTCCTGTGATAGAGCATTTTGTCCAGTTGTTTAAACTGTGGTGCCATTTAAGCAAAGATCATTATTAATAACAGAAATTTTAAGGGTTGGTGATTAACCAACACTTCTCTTTATGCTTTGAAACAGTAATAGGTCAAATAATAGTAATTTGAAGACAATGGTCTTCATTGTAGCAAAATTGTTATATTAATGTCTAAAAATAATTCCTGGTAAAAGCAAACCAGTGGTCAAACCCAACTCGATGGATATATATACGTGTGTATATGTGTGTGTGTGTGTGCATGTGTAAAGTCTTTACTGCAATTGACAACACTGAAATCCTATCTATTATTTTGAATCATGTCTATTGAATAG
Source organism: Physeter macrocephalus (assembly GCF_002837175.3). Classification (NCBI taxonomy): domain Eukaryota; kingdom Metazoa; phylum Chordata; class Mammalia; order Artiodactyla; family Physeteridae; genus Physeter; species Physeter macrocephalus. Next base: position 92,069,894 of record NC_041229.1, on the reverse strand, counting down.
GAATAATATCCCTTAGGTTTATAAAAGATGCACAAATTCTATTAATAGTCTTTGCCACAGAGAATTCTACAAGTAGCAAAGGCTCTAAATAAATTGACATTACCAATTTAATTGTTTGCCCAAAACTCAGCCTTCTTGAACTGATTCTTGTGCCAGTTACTAATTGTAGTAGGACACCCTAGAGGAAGGCAGAAAGTATGAGATTGAAGTTGGTAAATTTAGATCGAGCTGAGTATTTTAGCTTTATTAAAGTCATTTTGCCACTACTAATAAAGATGCTATGATTAAAATAAAAAGTTTGTGGTTGGTGAGATGAAATATGCGCCAGAGAAGAGTAAGAAGTAATGTTATATTCATTCTCATCTCTCTGCAAATGAGAGTAACCTGGATATAGCTTAAAGCAGAAGTCAGAATAAATGTAGCAAATACATTCAAACTTTGCAGAATTCAGTAGTCATTGTTTCCAGTGATTCAATCTTAAAACAGGGGATCTACAAAATGTTATTGTGGTGTGGTAAGAGGTGTCTGCAAGTAAATATTCCAAAAACATAATTAAGGAAAATGGAAGTTGTTATTCATGAAACAGATTGAGAAGCTGACAGCGAGAAAAGAGGGTTGGGAGGCTGCTGTTTGGAAACACAATCAGTAACAACCATTTTAAAGAAGAAAAAAATTGTTAAGCATGCAGGCTTTGGCTGCAATAAATGAAAGTAAAGGATTGTAAATCAATAATGCAGAAAAGGGGGTAGAAAACTAACGGTTCTTTTGTTTCAAATCGTAAATGGCATTTTTGTATTCCACTGTAACCCTTAAGTGATGGCTTTGTTAATTTTGGCATAGAAAGCCTGCCATTTCACTTTTCTGACTACAATAATATCTACTTTACTAAGCCTTGACTTTACTTACACTGCATTTGAATGCATTAAAATGTGGACTAAGAGTTTTAGCTACTCTGACATAAGGAGAACCCATTTCTCAAGAAAAGATTTTTCCCTGTACTGAAAAGTCAGATCCATTAGTCATTAATCCTTTGTGTTTCTAGGTATAGACAATATTATGCCAAATCAGAAAATGTAACCTTATGTGAATGGTGAGGGCCTATTATTTGGAAAGCTTCCTAAACAAGAAGCCATCACAAAACTAATTAAATTAAACAGAATGTCATGCCTTCGTGGACAAGCCTAAAGTGAAGGCTTAGGATGTTTCTTGAACCCATCATAATGACTTGATTATCAATTGGCAAATGGTTGATATTATTTTGTATATATTTTTGTATTTCATATATATGTATATATTTTTCATTTTACAATCTCTGCATCTTTCACTGTTTCTCACTTACTTCTTTCTTCCCTTACCAGTCTCTGTACCCCTTTTACCTCCATGAAATTTTACTGGCAATTTGCCTGTTTATTAGCCTTCCGCATTCGGGAAAAAGAAAAGCTTCTAACCAGTTTTCAATTTGCTGACTGTCTGATTTTATCGAGTGTTCTTTTACTCTAGTACGTGTTATCAGAACTCTATATGTGGGTCAGTTTCAAAGAACAGTCTCTAAATGCCATTTGTTAAATGGTGTTTAGGAACAGGGCTTCGGTGATGATCCTTTTTATCTATTTTATAATATTTAAAACAGGTCAGACAGAAACATTTACCCTCCTGTATGCCATTCATCATTACTGTAGCTCTATTATCTTCCTTGGTATCGTCTTCTTTTCATATTAAATAGCCCTCATTCTCTGAAACTCTCCTATTAGGAAATTGCTTTACAGTAATCATATCTCTTACCCTTCTCAAGATCTTTTCTATTCCTGCTTTGTCATCTTAGAAATTAGATGAGAAAAATGAAACGTGGTGTGTAGAATGAGGGCATCCATTTACCATCAAACGTTTCTGAATTTTCTTTTCATTCCTATGTATGTGGGTCCACAAAGAAGTCTACAGTGCTGTAAATGCTTTCAAGACACTGGCATTTCTAGGATGATAATGAAAAGGTATGTTATATTCGTAGTTACCTAGAGGTGAAAAAACAATTTTTATGTAAGCAAATACCACATCTCTTGCCAAAGAATACTCAAAGTGCTTTTGATTTGATGGGTGTGTGATCTGTGAATTTTTTCAGAGTCAGTAAATTAGAACTAGATGGATCCTATCTAAGCCTTATTTTAAAGATGAAGAACCTAAGCTATTCTGCTAATAAAGATCAATGTTGGAATGCCTACCTCTCAGTCCCACAGTGTTTCCATTGCATCCTATTGATAGCTCTGGTATGGCCAAGATAAATTGGTAAAACCGTTTATAATTTAGAATGGATTATTTTTCTCACTCAAGTGTTGCTTAAGCAACTAACACCATTATAGCTCTAAGGTGGCATGTGAGAGGAGAGGGTGGAAAGAAAACGTAATAGCTTTTCCTTTCTAACTGTGAGCTGGCCACTGTAGCACCTTAACTCTTTCGATTGATGCATTCCATTTGATCACAACATTTCATCTGATTGACGTCTTTGGGGTGCTTGAAACTTTGAAAATAATTGAGTACTAAGGAGGATAATCCTAATAACACTTTCAACTTATACAGCATTCTCACATATGTGATCTGATTTGATTTTCACTGTAACCTAAAGAGGTATAAAATATTTAAAACCAACTAATTCATTTTTGAGAAAAAGAAACAAGCTTTATGACATTGGAGTGACTTACTCTAGGTAACGATGCTAATAAATAGTGAGATGTATCTAGAATCATTCACCTTGCCTCCCCTGCCTGGATCTTCAGCAACATCATGCCATTTTCCTTTGATTTCCCTTGATGCAACCTTAAATGTAGCATCATATATTTTAAGCAACTCCAACTTTATATTCAGTTGAAAATAGCAATTCACAGATAATATTCAAAAGGATACACTTCATGCTTGGAATTATTCCTAAGTGATTGTCATTTCATACACCACCCACTTTAGCCAATGGCCATTCATAGGTAGCTACTCTAACATGTAGAATTTCATTACACCCACAGCTGTATCATTGTCTCCATGTAAATATCCATGATATTTTTACAAGCTGCCTTGCTCTGCCAGAAACCAGTATACCTTAACTGTATCAGGAAGAGTTTCAGTGTTTTGGGCTCTACTCAGCCTTAATTCTAAGGAAACTTCTGATTTCAAGATCCATAACACTATAGCATAATTCTCTCCATGAAAGTTTATTTGTGACCAAGATAAATGGAAATACTTGAACTCTCTTGTATTTAGCAATAGACCTTTTAAATATCATGAACTTGAAAATATTTTGAAGACTGGATCAGACTAAGAGTTGAGTAAATATGATAGCAAATTTTATATTAACATTCTTTTTTTGTTTTCTCTAATTTATTTGTCAACGAATTAATCAATTTACTATGCAAGTAATGCAAGTGAAATGTAAAATTCAAGTCAGTGTATTGTTGGGCAAGTCCATGACTTACTGTTCCTCCTTACAAGGTAACTCTGAATCATTTTATCAACTTAAAAAATTATTCTGTTTTTACTAAATTTCTGAATTACTGTGTAAAGTGGTAACAATGTTTCCAACAAGTTCAGTCTTTATCGACATCTCTTATTTTCCTCAAAAGGTTTTATAATTTCTTCATATGGATTTTGTACATTTATTTTGTATATATTGCTTACTAGGTACTATTTTGTTTGGGAGATTTTGAATTGGATATTTTTCTTTTATTGCTATTTCCCAAATGGTTATTCTTGTACAGTTCACATTCATTTTGTTAGATTAGCTCTATATGTATCATGGTTTGCACAGCTCATGCTAGGATACTCAGAACGGACGGGATGGATTTAAATATAAGCAGCACTCGCTGGCTCTCACCCCTTGTAGAGGCAGTTGGAAGGAACCCAACAAAGTCAACATCTAAGTACACATAATGTACACATACACACATTGTTGAATAGTGTGTGTATATATATATATAATATATATTTTTTTCTTTGAAGAGAGAGAGTTTTTAAGGTGGCCATAAATTTATGAGTACATTTCCTAGTTTTTGAGCCAAGCCTTGTGTCCTGTTAATATGCAAAAATTTGTGAGATTCAGTAATGCTTACCTGGAATTTAAGTCTCCATGGAAACAAGCTCATCATCTCATCTCAGAAATGCAAGGTTTAGTAGGGGATCAGGAATGAGCCTCAAAAGAGGTTAGTGTCGAAGATCCAACAATGAGAAGAGGTAAGGGGAAAAAAGAACAAAAACGACAAAAAAACAGAGGCTGGATCATATTAAAACATCTGTATTTTACGCTACAGGTATGCAATTGGTAGCCAGGCTAATCTAGCGAATCTACCTCTCATATCCCCCTCTTTGGCAAACATTGATGAGTCCTGGATTATATATCTAATTTAAACAAATGTCACCTTTTCCTTCAAAATACGTTTGACTTGTTTTTACTCATGTCAGTATATACTATAGCAGAGGAGCAGACTAGAGTGGGGTGTCCAATCTGGACTCCCCACACTGACAAAGAAGATCCTCATGAGCCACATTTGTGCCAACAAGTTTACAATAAACTGTATTTTCCTTACCCGTTATAGGAAATCACAGGTTCAAACTCTTGATTGCTCAACAAACATGTTTAGTTTCTTATATTTTTGATATTTTAATCTTTGTTAGATCAAGAACATGGAGCAGAATATATCTTTACACACATATATACACTGCCATTTCATCTTCTTGTCTTTAACTGTATTATCCTAAAATAGAACAACTTTGAAATTTCCAAATGACATGTGTCATTGGATGCACATGCCCTTCATTTCATCTGTGTGGCTAAGCTGATCTTAAGAAGCATGTTGAGACTTCTGCTCTGGCCATAATGAAATAATTGGAATGGATTATCTTCCTACCATGAACAACTAGAGAATTGGACAACAATTATAAGACAACTGTTTATTCACATTGGACAACAGGAAACACAGGACTCATTGGTCCATGAGAGAAGAGAAACAAGATGATCCCTATGAGCAACCTGCATTCAATTCCTGAATAATAGTGTAAATAGAGCACATCAGTCTTAGTGAGTTGAGGAGACAAAGATGGATATTCGTGGAGGCTGAAGTCATTTGACTTTGTAGGATGGAGAACTGGAGATGAGGGAGTTATGCAGAGAAAAAGTGCCAGAATTCTTCTATGGAGTCACTTTGCACTTGTTGCAGAATATTAATCCAGTAGGAGTAGATTGAAACTACCTATAGCCAATCAAAGAATGACCAGGAGTTATAGGGAGAATAATTCTTGGAATGCAAACAGGGGTAGAATCTCTGAATATACTGACTAGTCAGAGAATAACTTAAGAATAATTCATAAGTTATTCTTAAATTCTTGACTTAAAATTCCATTTGAGTCTGTTTCTAGCCTATGTAAAGCACACATACAACTAAAAAATAAAGTGGCAAGGGCCCCATCAAAAAAATATGTGAAGAATTTGAATAGACACTTCATTAAAGAAGATGGCTGATACGCTTGTGGGAAAATGCTCAGCATCATTAATCATTGGGGATATGCAACTTAAAACCACAAAGGCATACTGCTACACATCTAGGATTATAAACATTTAAAAATAAATACTGATAATATCAAAAGTTCAAGAGAATATGGACCTATGTTGATGTAAAAATAAAATGGGTCAACCATTTGGGGAAAAGGTGAGGCAGTTTCTTGAAAGTTAAACATCTAGTTGCCATATGACCCAGAAATGTCAAATCTAGGTATTTATACAAGAAACATAAAAACATATGTCCACACAAAGACTCAAATAAATATCCATAGCAACTTCATAATAGCTTTAAACTGGGAACAGTTCAAATATCCATCAATAGGTAAATGGATAAACAAATTGCTGTACCTTCTTACAATGAAATATTATTCGTCAATAAAAGTAACAAATTATTGCTACAGGAAACAATATGAGTGTATCACAAAATTATGCTGAATGAAGGAAACCAGACATAAAAGGACATATGGCATGTGATTTCACTTATATGGAATTATAGAAAAGACAAATCGAACATGACTAACAGAAACCAGCAAATCAGTAGCTGTCAGGCCAGGAATGGAGTAGGTAATTACCTGCAAAGGTACAGGAGTGAATTATGCCTCTTTACTTTTGGAGTGAAAAACATGTTCTGTATCTTGCTTGTAGTGGAAGTTACTTGGATGCGTGCATTTATCAAAACTCATCAAACTGTACACATAAATAAATGGTCTATTTTAATGATTTAAAATTATACTTCAATAAACCTGATGAAAAGTTTAATAAAACCTATTTAAAGTCAGGCAAAAAAGAAAAAAACAGAAAAAAATTTTGCTTTCCTCACTGAAATCATTTTTGCCTGTAAGAAAGAAAAAAGACTCATCTTTGGTAGTCCCATATTTTCATTAATTTTTGTTCTTAACTGGGGAAATTATTCTTGGAGTGGCATGGAATATTTCACTCTCCAGAGAAGGTTCTGCTCTGCAAACACATGTTAATACTGTTAATCTTATCATTCCCTCAAGTGTGATTTTAGGATGAAGAAGTGTGGTAGAAACTGTATAATTTTCTTAGATGTGTAGTTTCTGAACCATGTATTAGTTATTCTGTCTTGCTCATAAAAGAGAGCACACAGAGGAAGAAGGAACCAGTGACGACTAGATTGTGCTCTATAAATGCCTAGACGACACCATCTGGGTCTTTCAGATCTTTACAAATCATAGCAATCACATTAGGTGTCCTAAATCAATATAGTTTTGTTGATTATGTCAGGAATTGGAAAGTGTTTTGAGTCAGAGCTGCCCTGGTTTGCCAGATGAATGTAATTGAGAGATTGATTCTATCTGAAACTTTAATGGAAAGAAAGAAATGTCTCATACTAAGTGATTAAGCTACAGTTAGATTCTTATGGAAGTTTATTACCTATTTTAGATCACTGTGTGTGTGCTACAAGGCACGACAAGCCACGCCATGCGACATGATTGTTATATTTCTCCACAGGCCAAATCATCAGCCAATGTCAGCATGAATTCCTAAGAGGGGTAGCCTTCCATACTCTCTCCTGCTTCCCTCCCCAAAACTACAGAAAATCTAGGCAATATCAGGAAGAATCATCTCTTGGAAAATGTCTCTGTATGTTCTAGAGAAGTCCTACAATGACAATGACCCATCGCCACAGTTTCAACCCCTGGACATGTTGAGTACCTTATTGGTAACACACATGAAAATATAACAATATTGTCAAATGCCAGAAATCAAGAAAATGGTACCATACTCCAAATTTTGAAGAGCCTTCTACAATGCCAAGGATGGAAGTTTGTCTACAAATCATTCCAACCTTCACCCCAGAAAGATTGTTGCTTTAATATGGAAACACCTCAGTACGAAAGAAAACAGAACCGTGGAGCTCTTTCCTGATGCCTTATCTTAATACATGGCAGCTGACCAAAAACTGGCACTTTATCATGCCTTGAAAACATTTGCTTGAAGTAGTTCACTAGTCTGATGCTATATGAAAACATAACTCAGTTTTTCCTGTGATAACTAGTAAGTATATTTTTCTAAGTGCCTGATATAAAGTGATATATCTTCAGCAGAGTCTGTAAAAATTGGTCAGCTTCATATCTTCCTAAAGAGATCTAGGACCATACTACCTTTTTAGAAATCCATTGTAACCAATTTCAATGTTGCTTTTAACACTCAGCTTCAACAGCAGGAAAGCTGATGCTACATGTGAGCCTTCATTCAATTCAACCTCCCCCAACCCCACTCCACCCGACCCCCATATACCAGATTAAGTAGCTTTCTCAAGGTGAAACAGCTAATCACAAGTTTTTTCAGGGTGGTAGGAAGTGAGCTAAATGATTCCCATCTATTTTCTCACTTAATCCTCTGAAAGTATGATGCTATTACTGTTAACATTGCAATTTTAGAGCTGAAGATGCAGTCTTCAAATTGTAGCATAAACTGCCCAAGGACGTGTAGCTAGCAAATGGCAAGGTCCAAATTTGATGCAAGGTTTTTCTGAATCCAGAGAAAGTGTGGGAAACTCTATAACATGTTCTCTGCTATCACCCATGTTAGTTAGCGGCAGAGCCAGAACTACAACTAAACATGATCATAAACATATTCCTCAAGTGGTCTATAATTGGATGAGTTTTATGTCATGAAATGTTCCTTCATATCTTGACTCTCTGTGCTACCTCAGGGGGAAGTGCATGACATGGATAAACCCCAATGATGAATGACCCCAAAATAATTTAACCTTGAAATAGCCTTTCATATGTAACATTGAGCAGTAGTGTGCATTATGCTTCAACCAAATCAGTCTGCAAAGAATTTTTTCTGGCAGAAATGAATAGCAGGTTTTTATTTCTAACCAAACTTTATTTATGAACACAAACATTTGAATTTCACAAATTTTTCACGTCACTAAATATAATTTTTCTTTTTACTTTTTACCATTTAAAAATATAGAAATTATTCTTAGTTCACAAACCGCACAAAAACAGATGGCAGGCAGGATTTGACCAAGGCACCATAGTTGGCTGACCCTGCTCTACTGAATCACAAATTATCTTCTATCTGCCCCCAATCTAATCTCAGGTTAATGCGAGGAGTTGGTCAAAACTGATTGTTTCTTTTTCCTTCAGTTTCTTTCTTATCCTCTGCTTCACTCTGCCTTTTCTTCCTTCTTTTACTCTGAATGCATGTATGTTTTCTGGTTCCCACCTTTCAAGGAAGATAACTCTAATGATTAGTAGGCCCCCTTGTCTGATTGCTTTGAGGAAGTTGGCTGATAAAGAAAAGATAAAAATCTGTAAAGATGTTAATGATATGACCAACGAGTTGATAAATAGAATATGGTAATTTGGACAAGAAGTGGAACTCCAGACCATCTGACTCTAATTTCCTTGCTGATTTAATGGACTACAGGTACAATGGGGGTATAGATCACCCAATCAAATATGTGCTAAATACCTCCCATATACCAAAAACTAGGCTGGGCCCTGAAGGTACGGTTTTGAGCACAATTCAACATGGCTTATGGTCTCTTGGACTAGCAAAAATTGATCAAATATGTTATTATGTAAATTATCATGTAAATTTAATCTTGTAAAGTGTCACTAAAGTTAAATGTATGAAGAGAAGGTAAATGGTGCTGTAAGAACGTATGACAGGGATATCCAGCCTCTTCTGAGTACTCATGGAAGTCTTCCCTGTGGAAATGGCATTTGAACTGAGATCTGAAGGATGCAGAGGAATCAGATAGCAAAAGAGGAGGCAAGAAACCACTTCAGCAGGACAAACCGGCCTGAGCAAGGCATGTTTGAGGAACTGAAAGCAACCAGTACAGGTTGAATGTAGAAATCAAGGGGAAAAGCAATGAGAGATTAGGTTAAAGAGGTTTGTAAGGACCAAATCATGTAAGGCCTTGTAGGCTCTGTTAAGGACATACATTTGGGGGAAAAATAATTTTGGTCATGGGTATGTCTGAAAGGTGGGCTACTTAAGAGTATGATGGTTAATTTTATATGTCAACTTGACTGAGTCACAGTATGCCCAGACATTTGGTCAAACATCATTCTGGATGTGACTATAAGGGGTTTTTTGATGAGATTAACATTTAAATCAGTAGACTGAGTAAAGCAGATTCGCTTCATAATGTGGGTGTCCCTCCACCAATCAACTGAAGACCTGAGTAAAACAAAAATGTTGAGCAGGAGGAAACTTCACTTGCCTGAAAGGTGGAGCTGAAATATTGGACTTCTCCTGCCCTGGGACTGGAACTTTTATTGATACTCCTGGCTCTCAGGCCTTTGGATGTGGATTAGAACTGCATTGCTGATTCTCCTGGGTCTCCAGATTGCCAACTAGATCTGAGGACTGCTCAGCCTCCATAATCACTTAGCCATTACCTTATAATAAATCTCTTTATAAATATTAAAGTAGGATAGGGAGATTATATATATTATATATATACACATTAATATATATTCTAATATATACACTAATATGTATATACATAAGTATAATGCATGTACTAATAAAGGAGCAAATTTGGGGAATCCATTTAGTAGTTCATTATAGGCGTCTAGATAAGAGATAATGGTAACTTGGACTTGGGTCTTATTAATTGATATGGAAGATAGTAGAAATATTCATTAAGTACATAAAATTAAAACATGAACATGAATGGTACATTGGATGGAGTAGACAGTGGATTAAAGAAAAGTCTGATATTGAGGATAATTTCTGGCTCTATGGTTTACAAAAGTAGGTGGATGACGTATACTCATTGAGATGGTGAATACAGATATGGACTGAGTTTCTGTGGGAAAAGGTCATAAGATGATGAGTTCATTTTGGACAGATTGAATTTTAAGTGTCTTTAGGAGAAAAAAAAGACTGCTTACAGAGAAATTATTCAATGAAAGAATAAAACAAAATAGAATGTCATGAGGCTGAACCTTGAGGAGCTCTGATATTTTATGACGCACAGTAAGAAGAGGCACCAGGAAAAGAGGTAAAGAAGGCGTAGCCAGAATAAAACAGAAGCTTAATTAAGCCAATGTTTCAAGAAGGGAGAGTAGTGAGCAGCACTGAGGTGCTACTGAGAAGTCATGTAATATGAGGATTGAAAAAATAACCCATATGATTTAGTGATATGGCAGTCTTTGGTGACCTTAGTGAAATGTTTTTCTAGATGCATGATGGGCATAGACTCAAATGCATGACATTGAAAAATGGGTATAAATTAATAAAATAAAATATCCTTGAGAGGCTTATCTGTGAAAGGGAACTGAGAGACAAGGTAGTAGATAAAGAATGTGGAGGCAAGACAGAGTTGTGTTTTTTGATGGATTTTATACTGTGAGACTTGGACATATTTAAATAACAAATGATATGTTGCTATTAAGAGGGAGAGACTGAATATATAAAAGGAAGAGAAATGTTGATTACCAATGGTTACTGAGCCTTCACTTTCCTTCTGTGATCCTGAATTTTATCACATTTTTTGTGGGTTGGATGATTATGTGAGTGAATGTTGGTATCAGAAGAAGACAAAGGGAACTTGCTCTGTACTTTCAAGGTTCCAAATTTAAATAAAGTGGGGAGGTGAAAAATAAGCATAGCCATGAAAATTTTATATATGAACCAGCCTGATTCTAGTTTCCATTGTTCTGTCTGCTCCTGAGTCCCAACCTTTTCACCCATTTTTAGTATCTTTACACTCTTTGCCCCTTCTTTTTTCCCAGAGCCTTAGAGATCCATAAAACTCTTCAATGTCTTACAGAGACCCATCCTATTAAATGCACTATTCACAAAATATTGGTTATTACTATATTAATTCAAGCATAAAGAAACCCTCCTGGGGCTCCTGTGGCCCTTAATTTGCCGATATCTGAAATCATATAATCTATTTCTCCAGGAGAACATTTAAATCCATTGAACCAGTAAACCAGGAACCTTATTTCTCCAGGTCCTCATTGCCATTCAAATGGCAGGGAACAGGACCCCAAGTCATCCCCTGAGCAAGTAACATATAAATCCAAAGACTCCTGAAGACTCAGAATCATTGATAAGGTCAACCATTGGAGCAGCTTTAATTTTTTTGAAGGCAATTATTCAATAAGACATAGCTCCTTAGAGGCAAGGATCTTATACAATTTATCTTTAGCTCCAGACCACCTTAGAATAGTAGAGAAGAGAAAAGCTGCCCAGGAAATGTTTGCTGAATAAATGGTGAATGATGTTTGTTCCCTCAGCTCTGACTTGCACTCTGCAGGAGATACATTCCCCTCCATAAACCTTCCACAGCAGCACTGCATTGAAGCAACGTTCAATGTCATTCTCCAGATGTCATCATCAGCACATAATGCATCCTTACTCTCAGAGGCCTGAGATGTAAAACATTTAAGGTTTTAGAGGCACAAAATAACAAAAGTGTCTTGTCAAGGAATGTTTTATCTCTGAGGATGAGAAAGCCAATATTTCTGTCTCTAACACCCTGACCTAGAGTGTAACACCTAGAGTTTTACTATCTGTCAGTGGTTTCCAACAGGTATGCTATTATCATTTGGGGCAGGACAACTCTTCTTTGTGCCGGAACTGCTCTGCAGGTTGCAGGATGTTTAGCCTCCCTTGACCCTGCCCTCTTAGGCCCATAGCACTTGCTGCCCTAGTCATTGTGAAAAACCATAACACGTCCCTGGAACCAAAAGGAAACTAGTAGCAGAAGGCAGGAGACTGCTAAGAAAGAAATAGCAAAAATTAAGCTCAAAGAGCGTGCTTTGATTCAACTAGCTAACTCTGGGAGCGGATAGAGGATGAGAGATGTGACTCACCAAAGGAGAAAAACAAAAGAGAGATGCACTTATTTTCTGGAGGAAAAGTACAGGGACAGCAGTGTATCCCTAAGCAATATAATGATTTTTCTAGTAACGCATGAACTTTCAGGCAATGGGTTCTGAGAAAAAGCCACAGAGACAGGTGCAAGCATCAAAATGTAGTAAGTGTGAGATAATGCAGACATGCCACCCACATCCTACTCCCCTCATTCCCAAACTTCCATTATCCAGAAGAGAGTCCTTAGTGGAACTAAGGCACAGGCTAGTTTTATGAACTGTCTCAGGACTAGGGTAACAGGCTATTATATTCACAGTAAATTATCTAAATGGACCTGTCTCAACAGAGGGCAGGTAGAATGAAAAGGTGACAGAAGTCATGTTGTTAGGTTGTCATGGGAAAGGAGAGGAGTTTCAGAAGCTCTCCGTGTGTGTGTTTGTGTGTGTGTAACTTGCTTGTTCCATCATATAAGCAAAAGAGGCTTCTTTATCTACAAAAAAGGATGGTAAGGAAGTGTTTTTGTGGGATGTGCACTTTTGCTACTCAATCATGATCAACTCCTAGGAGAGCATGAAAAGAGCCTGATGGAAGGAAATGGACATAAAACTGAAGCCCAGGCCTTCTTTTTGCATCTGTCATACATCCATTGTTTTTCAAACGGTTGGGATGAGAAATACTGATTTTTTAAGTGAGTTTCTATATAATGTTAGAGAAAATGTAAAAAAAAACATATTGCTTAGAATGCTTCATTACATCTCATATTAGCAAAGCCAAGAGTTTTGCATTTTGAGAGGTTTCATTTAACCTGTTTAACTTTTTGAGGTAAGTGATTTGTCAATCTTTGAAAGACAACAGCTTTCAAATTACACAGGTACCAATGAATCTTTTTCATGTGGAGAAACTGCCCAGCTCCAGCTTCCCCAGTGCACACAGCATGTTCACTGGAGCAGAATACTTGGGTGTAAGATTTGAAGACTTTCGAAGTTCCTTGCAGCCTGAAATGGGAAGCAAGAGTGGATTTTGTTCCAAAAAGGAAATGAAGTTAACAAAGTGCTGCATAATAAATGAAGTGAAACCCCAGGTTTACTGAAGAGGTGAATCATTTTTAATTAGCATAGCAATAGACTATGTACAAAATACTTTAGGAGAGCTAAAAGTTCTTGAACATAATTTATAGCCTTAAGTAATGTATTCACTTGCTAGGGCTGCCATAACGAAGTACCATAGAGTAGGTGGCTCAAACAACAGAAATTTGTGTTTTCACAGTTCTGGAGGTTGGAAGTCCAATATCAGGGTGCCAGCAAGGGTGGTTTCCTCCGAGGGCCATAAGGGAAAGGTCTGTTGCAGACAGCTTTCCTTGGCTTATAGGCGGCCCCCCTCTTGCGGCCTCTTCATGTGGCTGTCCCTCTGAGCACACCTTGCATCTCTGGTGTCTCTCTGTGTGTCCAAATTTCCTATAAGGACACCTGTCAGATTGGATTAGGGTCCATTCTGATGGCCTTATTTTAACTTAATTACTTCCTTAAAAGCCCTATATCCAAAAACATCACATTCTGTAATATTGGGGGTGACGGCTAAAATATATGCATTTGGGGGAGGGGGAGAGCACAGTTCAACCCATAATAAGTAATTTTTATTTTGCCATATTGCTGCCAAATACAGAATTCTGAAACTGGCATGGTCACTTTCTCTAAAGCAGTTTATCAACCTCGGCACTGTGGACATACGGGCTGGATAATTCTTTGCTTGTCCGGAGTCCTCTGCATTATAGAATGTTTAGCAGCATTCCTGGCCTCTACCTATCAGATACCAGTAGCAACCCCGCACCCTGCAAATATGCAACTTAAAATGTCTCCAGACATTGCCAAATATTCCCTGGAGTCCAAAATCACTCCCAGTTGATAATCATTGGCCTAAAGTGAAGGGAATGGAAAAACAAAAAACAACAAAACAGGGCAGTAGTAAGAAGAGTGTTGAGAATGAATGGAGCTTATTATGACTTTTCTTGTAACAAATATCTATCACCTTTAGTGCTAGCCTGGCTGGGGTTTGCATTCTGGCTCGAACAGATGCTAGCTGTGTGGTTTTAGGCAAGTTTCTGCTAAAACTGAGTCTTTTCTGTGTCTTAGTTTTATTATCTATAAAATGGCGATGATAATAGTTCCTATGTCCTAGGTTATCTGTGATAATAAATAAAGAACTTACACGGTGCCTGGCACATAATAACTGCAATGGAAGTCTTTTGTTGTAGCAGCAGTAGTAGTAGTACTAGAAGCAGTAGTAGAAGAACCTAAAACTGTCAATAGTGTCTTCAATTCTAAAATGTACTATGTCCCAGGGCTGAGCTGAACTTTACCTTGCAAACTCAACAGATGTGTTATTTGACAATGCTCGAGAATAGGACTTCTAATTGAAGATCCAAGAATAAATGTCATGGTAAATAAACTCCCGAATATCTGCATGCAACTTTCAAAGAATGTGTGAGCATGTGTATTTTTCAGAAGACAAGACCATAATTTTTAATCTTGTTCACTGAAAGAGCTAGATACTACAAAACTATAAAGTGCTGCTTCACACATATTAATGAATCAAAATATAAAATTCAAAAGCTGGTCTTTTGGGGAAAAATTGTAAACATGATAAACCATTAGCTAACCTAGCCATAAAAAGTGGAAGTGAAGTACAAATACCCAAAATAAGAAATAAAAAGAGATATTAATATGAGCAAAGGAAATTAAAGGATAACTTCTAAGACTGCTTGGTTCATTTCAATGCTAATAAATAAATATGCATTAGGTACTGATATTTTATTGATAATCATAAGGTACATGATGTTTAAGCTGGGATCCCTGACCTCTCCTTGCTTTCATGCTCTGACAGTGTATGGCCTCTGTGGGAGCCAGATGGCCTCCTATAGGACTGGGGCTTTTGCCTGGTCTCCATCAACATGTCACTGGCTAGAACCCTCTTTCCATTCCTGAGCCCCAGGACAAGGGCCCAAATAGCCTGTCATTTCTTAAGGACAGCTAGTCTGGGCCATGGTATCTTAGTAGTTATTTGTACAAGCATCTGTCTATCTGTCTGCCTATCACGCATCTATTGATTATGTGTCTGAAAGGAGGCACTTTGCCTGTCCCTTCTTAGACATGAATAGTGCTGCTATATCAATTAAGGATGGCATCATGCTTAGTAGAGCTCATCAGAAGCATCCCCATTAAAATATTAGAGTCAGGATTAAGCCAGTATGCCCTTTATAACCAATGGTATTTAACACAGTATTGGAATATTAGCCAACAGGATTAGAGAAAGAAGTATGAATTATGAATATTGAAAAGAAACTTGTAAATGATGACTTTCTAAAAATGATTACTGTTGATGTGGAAACCCCAAGAAAATCAACTGTAAAACTCTTGCAAATTAAGATTCAGTAATTTAATTATTTACAATTGATATGCAGAATGTGTACATATTTACATACACAAAATATAATAGATATGGCTCATTTTACAATAGCAAATAGAAAAATATTTTAAATTAAAATATCAGGGTATATATTATATATATGTATACACACATATATATGTATATATCTATATACAAATTATTTGTAGAAGGACATATAAATAAAAACACTGCCTCTGGGGATATGGACTATTTAAATAGCTCCAGGTATCAGAAGGAGACTTACTTTTCAGTTTATACCACTCTGCAATTTTGAGTTTTATACCATCTGCATATATTGCCTTTTTAAATTGCATAACGAAAATATATTTTAAAATAATCATTTATTTTGATTAATAATAACAATCTTCATAATATCCTGAATTAAACTTTTCTTCGAGGAAAAACAGTAAGTTTAATTGAGAACAACTCAACCCATACAATGGAATGAGAGCCAGATATAATCTAAATGAGGCTAAAGTAAGCAAAATTATATATAATAAACAATAAGTGATATTTATTGCATTTCTTATGTAAATATACATTTTCTCCCTGGTAAAGAATTGTGGAAAACTCTTAGTAAAAAAGTTTTCAGTAAAAATGTAAAAATATGTTCAGAAATAGGATGGAATCCATCCTCTTCTAGGATGGATTCTTTCAGCCCACATTGTCCAAATTACCATCTACTGTCTGTTCCATGCTAATTCAGTTCTTTTTTTTTTTTTTTTTTTTTTTGCCTTAGTCACTTTTTTTTTTTTTTTTTTTTTTTATTTTTATTTTATTGGAGTATAGTTAGTTTACAATGTTGTGTTAGTTTCAGGTGTAAAGTGATTCAGTTATACATATACATATATTCATTCTTTTTCAGATTCTTTACCCATATAGTTTATTATAGAATATTGAGTAGAGTTTCCTGTGCTATACAGTAGGTCCTTGTTAGTTATCTATTTTATATATAGTAGTGTCTGTATGTTAATCCCAAGCTCCTAATGTATCCCTTCCCACTATGTTTCCACTTTGATAACCATAAGTTTGTTTTTGAAATCTGAGCGTCTGTTTCTGTTTTGTAAATAAGTTTATTTGTATCATTTTAAAAATTAGATTCCACATATGAGTGATATCATATGATATTTGTCTTTCTCTGTCTGACTTACTTCACTTAGTATGATAATCTCTAGGTTCATTCATGTTGCTGCAAAGGGCATTATTTCATTCTTTTTTTATGGCTGAGTAGTATTCCATTGTGTATATGTTCCACATCTTCTTTATCCATTCCTCTGTTGATGGACATTTAGGTTGCTTCCATGTGCTGGCTATTGTAAATAGTGCTGCAATGAACATTGGGGTGCATGTATCTTTTCAAAGTATGGTTTTCTCTGGATATGTGTCCAGGAGTGGGATTGCTGGATCATATTTTAGTTTTTTAAGGAACCTCCATACTATTCTCCATACTGGCCGTACCAACTTATATTCCCACCAACAGTGTAGGAGGGTTCTCTTTTTTCCACACCCTCTCCAGCATTTATTACTTGTAGACATTTTAATGACGGCCATTCTGACTGGTGTGAGATTATACCTCATTGCAGTTTTGATTGTATTTCTTTAATTATTAGCGATATTGAGCATCTTTTCATGTGCCTGTTTGCCATCTGTATACCTTCTTTGGAGAAATGTCTATTTAGGTCTTCTGCCCATTTTTTGATTGGTTTTTTTTTTTATATTAAACTGTATGAACTGTTTATGTATTTTGGAAATTAATCCCTTGTCAGCAGCATCATTTGCAAATATTTTCTCCCAGTCCGTAAGTTGTCTTTTTGTTTTGTTTATGGTTTCCTTTGCTGTGCAAAAGCTTTTCAGTTTCATTAGGTCCCATTTGTTTATTTGTGTTTTTATTTCCATTACTGTAGGAGATGGATCCCCAAAAATATTGCTGCAATTTATGTCCAGTAGTGTCCTGCCTATGTTTTTCTCTAAGAGTTTTATAGTGTCCAGCCTTACATTTAGGTCTTTGATCCATTTTGAGTTTATTTTTGTGTATGGTATTAGAGAATGTTCTAATTTCATTCTTTTACATGCAGCTGTCCAGTTTTCCCAGCACCACTTATTGAAGAGACTGTCTCTTCTCCATTGTATATCCTTGTCTCCTTTGCCATAGATTAATTGACTATAGGTGTGTGGGTTTATTTCTGGGTTTCTATTCTGTTCCACTGATCTATATTTATGTTTTTCTATAGCTTTGTAGTATAGTCTGAATCAGGGAAACTGATTCCTCCAGTTCTGTTTTTCTTTCTCAGGATTGCTTTGGCTATTTGGGGTCTTTTGTGTGCTAATTCAGTTCTTACTTAAATCAAGGCCCTTATTAATATGCTTAAAACAGTATTCAATTTCTTTTAAGGTTCACTTTAAGTCACAGCATCTATAAAGTTATTAATAGTATACTTATTCCAATACACTTTGCACATTTACCTTCTGAAATATTCTTTGAATTTTTCTCTCCCTGTCTTTTGTTCTCTCTGTTTCTAAAAATCACTCAATCCCCATTTTGGGGGAAATGGTTCACTTTTTTCTCTATAGGAATGAAAGATAGTCCACCCCTTTTTGAGGGAAGAGTCATTTCCTGATGGGGTTATAAGCAAAAAGAGTAGCCACAAGTCATGCATACCTATGAACTCTTTCAGTGTAATGTCACTGAACTTGTGTCAGGATCCCAAACATCTCAGAAGTTCTATTCCTTATTCATTCCATGTGCACTATGGTGTTGGCTAGGGAAATATTTTACCATTTTCTTATTGTTTTCATGTTTATCATCTCATGCAACAGTCTATATCTTTAAACAATATTTGAAATGATTATTAATCTCACCATTTTATAAGAAGGCTGGGGCTCTGAGCAGCTATACCTCTGTTCATGTAAGAGAATACTCCAGTTGGTAATCAACATTCATAGCTATTCTAAGTCATTTCCCTCATTAAGAGAGAGGGTTGAAGTTAAGCACTGCCATGAAAATTAGAAAGTAGATAACAGAGCAAAGTGGTTAAGAACATACACTATGGTGGCAAATAGCTTTGGATTTAGGGGATGGGGAAGTTATTAAGTACTGTAGTCCTCAATTTCCTCAAAAATATGTTGGAGATCAGAATAGCAATGCAGAGGGTTGTTTACTTGTTCATCCAATAAACATTTAGGAGGATCAACAATGTGACAAACTGTGTGGATACTCTGGTAAGAGGAAACAAAGATTGTTCTAATGATAACGCTGATATGTAAGATTAACATCACTACATTTACAATGAAGTAGAGGTCTGGTGCCAGAGCACCAAACACACTCCATCTCTGGGTCTTCACACTTATTGTTGCCTCTACCTAGAATGCTCTTCCCTCAAAAATCCGCAAGAATCATCATCCCTTCTTCAAATGCCACCTCATTACAGAATCCTTGCCTGACCTCTTTGTCTAAAGTAATTCCCACACTCATTGCTCTCCTCTCTTACCCTGCTTTAGTTTTCTTCATGGCACTTATTCCATCTGATATATTGAATATCTGTTTATTATGTATCATCTATCTTCCATCATCAGAACTTGAGCTTCACGAAAGCCAGAGCTTTGTCTGTTCTGTGCCCTGCTATATCCCCAGCACTGAGAGAAGTTCCTGGAACAAGGTGAGCAGAAAATAAATATATGTATATAAATAAATTAATAAAGGAGTCAGTTAATTGACCATAGGAAGATTTGTAGTTAGTGCAGGCTTCCCTGAGGAAGTGGTATGTGGCAGAGGCAGAAGAATAAATAGAAGTTAATTGTGCAAAGCTGCGATGGATGAGCATTCCAGATAGAAGACAGCAGATACCAAGGCTTGGAAAATAGGAATGTCTACATCAGGCTGCAGATCCAGAGCAAGGCTGGTATAGCTAGAGCAAAGCTGAAGGGGGGACTATAGGGAAAATAAGAGAGGGAGGAGATAGAGCTGCTGGATCATGAAGGTCATGTTAGAGGATTTTGTTTTCATACCAGTAACAAGGATTTAAACCAGTAAAAGGTTTCAAAGGGGGGAGGGAAGGTGACAGGCAGAGATGTGATCAGAATTTTTATGTGGAATTCTCATTTTCACTGAGATTGGAAAATGTGCTAGGCAGGATAATGACCCTTGAAAGATGTGTAGGTCTTAGTCCTAAAACCTGTAAATACGTCAGGCCACCTGGAAGGAGGCCACAAGCCAAGGAATGCAGGTGACCTCTAGGATCTGGAATAGGCATGGGAATGGATTCCCCTGGAGAGCTTCCAGAAAGGTTTCCAGCCCTACTGACACTTTGACTTTAGCCCAGTGAGATCCGTTTTGGACCCCTGACCTCAAGAACTGTAAGATAATAAATGTGCATTGTTGTAAGCCAATAGCTTGTGATAATTTGTTGTAAGACTAACAGGAAACTAATATAGAAGGGTCACAAGAGTAATTGTTTGAGGAATTATATGAGATTCCATACATAGGGTGCTTAGTAAAGTACCAATAAACAGTCATTAAATGTAAGCTTTTGTTGTTTTTGTTGTTGATATCATTTTTAAGGCTGTTGATATCAATCAGAAATACATGCTTATTGGTTACATGGAGCTGTCCCTAATGTACCTTTTCCTGTACTGAAAACCGTAATCAAACAGTATTTTAATCTTCATGAGTTCTTGCCAAAGAACCTAAAATGGGCCATAATTGACCTCAAGACCTTGACTCCCTCCATCTTTCACAAGTTGTAGATTCAGATGAGCAGTGCAGAATATAAAATGTTTGTGTCATTTTGCCTCCCCCTTCCTGATGCTGATATGATATGATATTTGTTGCCCCCAAGCCCCCCTGCTGATATGCAGGAGGGTGTGAGGGAGTGAACAGGCTACTCTGTGCTCACACAAAGCTTCATAATTATGATGGTTTTTATATGACCTCATTACAAAGAGATCCACATTAAAAGCAAATGGTGTTCACTCAAATGTATAACTATGTAACCCTAGTCAGTGGACAGGCCATCATCAGAAAGTGGAACAGAAAATCACAGATCCCAAGCACTGGAACATTAAAATACTGAATGAAGAAATAAACAAGTGCACTTTCTCTTTACTTTGAGGATTCTAACCATCATCCATAAAGATAATTAGGTGCATGTGATGGTAAATGATTGCTTTCTTAGTTTCCGTGGAACCCTTGAACTGCCCAGGCAATTAAGATACACCATCTACTTGCTACTTATTCTTTCTTTTAGATGACATTAGTTTACGTTTCTAATCATTACTTAACAGATCCTAGTGAAAAACGTGGTAGAATGAAGAGCCATCGGTAGCTTTTGACAAAGGAACTTGTCTTACTTGCTTAGGAAACCAAGCCTGAATTAGAAAATTGTAATGAATTTGAAGAAAAAATATATATATTTCAAGACATCCTACTTGCCATGCTTTGCATCCCTCTGGAAATGAGAACTAAGCCTGTTCAGATAAAAAGTCTTCTTTCTTAGGAGTCTAACTCTACTAGATGCTTTCTATTTAAAAAGTCTCCATGCCTCAAAGACAACTTTGAAAACTCAGTAGAGTAGCTATTCTGATGTGATTTCAAAGCTAGAGAGATACATTATCATGGAAACAGGATCTTGGCTGATTTGAATTTCATCTTCTCTTGCTGCTTAGCCCTTCCTTGTGAAGTGATAATACTCCTTTATGACTTTTGTCTCTTTCTGCTTTACCAAAATGTATTGTCAGGAATAAAATATAGTGATTCTAGCTAGGAGTAACAAGGGCAGGTGGAATTCTAAACTATAAAGATCTCATATTCCTAGATGAGAAGAGCTTTCTTTATTCCAGTTGAAATTCTATCTTTAGCTAGCATGAAAGCTAATAAAACCAAAGTCTGTAATGAAGAGCAGAAAGCCTTCTTATTTGATTTGGTAATCAATGGATTTTTTTAAAAGAATGATAATCAGATCATTCTAAACTGTGACTAGATAACAAAACCCACATTATCAACAAAGTCCCTTTGAAAAATCTTCATTAGGGGATAAACCTAAGATTCAGATTTTAATGCATATAATAATAATATTGCTAAGTTTAGAAGGCAATATTTATTCTGTGCCAAATATAAAATCATGGATTAATGAGGAGCTCTATAAGAGGGTGACTGCTGGTTTTGTATAAATAGGAAAGTTAGGGAGGTATGCGTCTACTCTACCATCCTAAATGGGTTATGAACAACGAGCATGGAAAGTTGGGCTTGGATCCAGTTAGGGTTTATGCTAGGGTCCTGCATTGTCATGGAGGTGACCCATGTAAAATGCTGCTATTCAGTCATCCAGGGGATTGCTAGGGTAACATTGCAGAATATAGAAGGACTCAAGTCTTGGTATGTTTTTAAAAATATGGAGTAATGCTGTGTTTATTGGAAGGGTGGGGGATGCGTATATATTCCTGTATATTCATTCAGTTGCAGTGACAAAGAATTGATTGTATTATTTCAACACATCACTGCTCAGCTTTCCAAATGTGTTCATATAAAATATTGGCTCCTCTGTCTTCCTCTAATTGCTTAGGATTCAATGTGTTGGGTTGTTTTATTACTCTTAAGATTGTATGGACAACCTATCAGAGCTCTTGGATAGGACTTAATTTTATCAGCCGGAAAGGTAAGCAGCAAAATCCATTACAGGGCTGTTTAATGAGTCAAAAGATTAGTGGTGGAGGGTATTGATGGTGATGGCCTTAAGAAAAATGTCAGATAGTATCCACTTAACTCCTAGGGAGGCATCCATTCTTTTTTTTTTTTTGGCTGTGTTGGGTCTTTGTTGCCATGTGCAGGCTTCCTCTAGTTGCGGTGAGCAGCTACTCTTCGTTGTCGCCCGGGCTTCTCGTTGCTGTGGCTTATTTTGTTGCAGAGCACGGGCTCTAGGTGCGCGGGCTTCAGTAGTTGTGGCTTGTGGGCTCTAAAGCTCAGGCTCAGTAGTTGTGGCGCATGGGCTTAGTTGCTCTGTGGCATGTGGGATCCTCCTGGACTAGGGCTCAAACACGTGTCCCCTGCATTGGCAGGCGGATTCTTTTTTTTTTTTTTTTTAACATCTTTATTGGAGTATAATTGCTTTACAATGGTGTGTTAGTTTCTGCTTTATAACAAAGTGAATCAGCTTTACATATACATATATCCCCATATCTCCTCCCTCTTGCATCTCCCTCCCATCTTCCCTAACCTACCCCTCTAGGTGGTCACAAAGCACTGAGCTGATCACCCTGTGCTATGTGGGTGCTTCCCACTAGCTATCTATTTTACATTTGGTAGTATATATATATGTCCATGCCACTCTCTCACTTCGTCCCAGCTTACCCTTCCCACTCCCTGTGTGCTCAAGTCCATTCTCTACATCTATGTCTTTATTCCTGTCCTGCCTCTCCGTTCTTCAGAACCATTTTTTTTTTTAGATTCCATATATATGTGTTAGCATACGTTATTTGTTTTTCTCTTTCTCAGTTATGGTTTTCTTAGGGTACATACCCAGTAGCGGGATTGCTGGGTCATATGGTAGTTCTATTTTTAGTTTTTTAAGGAACCTCCATACTGTTCTCCATAGTGGCTGTATTAATTTATATTTCCACCAACAGTGCAAGAGGGTTCCCTTTTCTCCACACCCTCTCCAGCATTTATTGTTTGTAGATTTTTTGATGATGGCCATTCTGACTGGTGTGAGGTGATACCTCATTGTAGTTTTGATTTGCATTTCTCTAATGATTAGTGATGTTGAGCATCCTTTCATGTGTTTGTTGGAAATCTTCATATCTTCTTTGGAGAAATGTCTATTTAGGTCTTCTGCCCATTTTTGGA